>NW_022196905.1:3386518-3397546 GCF_008632895.1 Mastomys coucha
GAAATCCACCTGCCTCTGCCTCCCAAGTGCTGGGATTAAAGGCGTGCGCCACCACCGCCCGGCTAAGTATGAATTCTTATCTTTGCTCCTTTTCAAATAATTTTGGCTAGTGATTTCTGGGTGTTTTGAAATGGGTATTAGTATGTGTTAATTTAGCTCTCTTCTGACTAAATACTCAACAGGAAGTAATTTAAAAGATGATAGCTTTATTATGATTTGAGGGTCAACAGTGGAGAACCCATAGCAATGAGAGTATTTTGTGACTTGCAACAGACATATCAAGCAGCTTCCTGGAATCTGGGAAGTTCAGGGAGCAGAACAGAGAGCTGTGAATACAGTGCTTGCTTTTTTTCCCCTTTTATTTCCCTCAAACTCCCAGATCATGAAATGATGCTGTTCACATTCAAGATGGATCTCCGTACTCTTTATTTATTTATTTTCTGGAAATGCTACCACAAATACAACTATAGCTATGCCACCTAGGTGACTGTAAACCCAATATGGTGACAGTACAAATTAAACATCACAATGTACCTTGGAATTTGTGTGTTGCAAAGTTAATCTCCAGTATCTTATTAACTTGGAATATTTTGAATATTTGGAAGTGGAATGTTTGGAGGTGATTAGAGTGGATGGAGTCAGGAGGCAGAAGCCTCCATAATCCTATTATTGTCTTTGTAAGATAGGAGCATCTTGGTCTAGCCTGCCTGGTTTGACACATTTTGCCATATTATGAAGAGGTAAGAAGGTACTCACTAGATGTCCAGCAGATGCTGGTATTCTGCTCTTGGAATATATAGGCTCAATATATGAAAACAAACAATTAGTCATTTCCCTTCTTTGCTGGTGTTGGAGAATGAACCCAGGGAATGTGCATGATATTACTGAGCTATGTCTCTAGTCTAAATTTCTATTTATTATAATTTATCTCAGCACAGAGGCTTGCTAATGATAAGATAAAGTAGACCCAAATATTCTCTCATTTAATTTTCATTAAACTGAACTTAGAAGAGGAAAAATATTAAGAAATGTAAAGAATAACTTAAGGTCAAGTAGCTGGTAACTGGTACCACAAAGTGTGGAAAGTCACACTTTCCAGAGTAGCACACATTGAAATGATGTGAGAGTGATGTGTGACAGATGCTCAGAGCCAAAACCGCTTCTCTAATTAAGAAGCTCACAGATGAATGGAGTGTAGTTCTGAAACTGTACTTCAGCCTATCCTCATAGGAATACTCCTCATCCCTTAACGTTGGGATAGAAACGGATTCTCAGATATTTTAAGCTTCCCACTAAGGAAGGCCATACCTGAAAACTTTGATGTTTTCTAATCAGAGGGTCTGTTTAATCCTTGCTTGGTCATACCAATGTGCATGTTATTACCAGGTCAGTAACAATTCTGTCATATTCAAAATAACCCTCTTTTATTCTTGACGCTCATCAAAGAATATTTGTTTTAGCAAAATTAAATGCCTGTGTTGTAAGTGCAACTAAAGAACTATTCTCTCAAAAATTTAAAAGATATCTAAATTTCTAGGTCTTATTGGGTTTTATGTGTTTCAGACTTTATTTCTCTCACTATAAACAAGACCAGTCGTCTCACTGTGTAAAAATGATCAATTTACAACATACCAAAACTTGAAGCAAAAAAAAAAGTAAATAAAACAAACCAAAACAAAAAAACAACCAAACAAAACCTAACCAATCAAACAAACAAACACAAACCCACACTTCTGGACACCAGATAGAACAAAAGTGTTCTTGATTTGAAAGTTTGTTATTCAGATTCTAAGAGGTAGTTTATCTGGAAATGAAGACCTCTACCTGTATGGGATATAGGGTCTGTACTTTGAATTAGTATTTTGAACAGTAATTATTAGACTCTTCCATGAAAAATAATGTCTGAATGGATGGAGGGAACATGGATTGTGAAACTCTTTGCTAATCTGCTTGAACTGTTTATAGTATTACAGCAAGTATCAGGGAGAATGTGGTTGGTAAATATGAAAGATGTTTTAAATATATAAGCTGAATACAAACCTAAGCTATTCTTGGTAACAAGCATGAGTAATGTTTATAATCTTTGAATGAGTATAGTGATGTTACATACTGGGTATAGAAGTAGGGAAGATACCAGTGATTTCATGCCTTGGAGATTACATTTAGCTTCTTATAGTCCAGAGCACATCAATATAAGGTATAGGAGAAATCATGTTCATGTTTTTTTTCACTCCTTAAATACGGAGTTTCTCTCTGTAGCTGTGGCTGTCCTGGAACTCACTCTGTAAAACAGGCTGGCCTCAAACTCCAGATCCACCTGCTTCTGCCCCTAGAATGTTGAGACTACAGTTGTGTGCCACCACACCATTGCTGGAATGCATTATCTAATTCAGATCATAAGGGTTAAAAAAATCCATTATTATAAGTATGTGGGTTCATCAGGTCTGTCTGTCTACCAGTAATAGAAATTAACACAGAATGACAGAGAGAACACATGGAGCGGAGTCCCATGAAAAAGAGTATTGGAAGCAGCATGGTGGCAAGTAGAGTTTAGATTGTTACCAGGATTTCTCATGGCTTCTTCCTCTGATTCTCTGTGAAATTGATTTCTTGTCAAGCTACCTCACAAACCTATATTAATAATAATAGAAGAAAATGGGTAGTTTCTTACTGAGGGCCATACAGAACTCATGGAATGTTGCCCACTAGATAGCACAACTGTAATGGTGAGTTAAGAACCTGAGGACCATTTGTCTGGAGGACTTCATGCTGTTACAGAGTTCTTTACGTGTTAAGCTCATTCCCCTCTTAATCTAAGAATTGTATGAAAACTCTAAGAGCCTTTCAGCCCCTTACTTGTATCTCTGGCACAACAATTGTGCTTGATCTCTTTAAGCCATTGCTGCTGGAGTAGATTAATGATTCAATCACCATCCTTGAAAAGAACTTACAAATGTATATTGCCAGCTATGACCACTACCCTTAGAAGCATTTGAAAAAATACAATTGTTAGGAAAGCTAGGTAAAGATCTTTTTGCTACTGCTTCTGATAGAGAAAAATTTAGGGAACAATTAGAAGTTCAGAAGGCACATTCTTTTTTTAAAAATTTATTTCTTATTAGGTATTTTCTTTATTTATATTTCAAATGTAAATTTTCTGGTTTCTCCTCAAAAAAACAAACAAACAAACAAACAAAAAACAAAAAAAAACTAATCTCTCCTCGTCCACCTGCTCACCAACCCACCCTCTCCTGCTTCCTGGCACTGGTACTTCCCTACACTGAGGTGTAGAACTTTCACAGGGCCAAGGGCCTCTCCACCCACTGATGACAAACTAGGCCATCCTCTGCTACATATGCAGCTGGAGCCATGAGTCCCACCATGTGTACTCTTTGGTTGGTGATTTAGTCCCTGGGATCTCTAAGGGTACTGGTTAGTTCATACTGTTGTCCCTCCTAAGGGGCTGCAAACCCCTTCAGTTCCTTGGGTCCTTTCTAGGCACATTCTTAATAGCTAAGCTAGGAGCTTTTTAAGATCAGGAAACAAGAACAATGGCAGCACAGGCTGATGTGACTCTCATTGAGACTGGACTGGTGATGATTGCTTTCTTATACTTATTTCTCCCCTCAGCTTCCTCATATGCTTTAATAAGTGTTACAGATGAGTAGATGCATTCTGAGTATTTAAAATGGATATGACTGATTTCATATAAAAGTTTAGATTTGAGATTCTTTTAAGAATCTTATAAGGTTACTTTAAAAGATAAATAATAAAATAATTATTCTTTTCTTTGTAACTGCAAGTTGCTGCCTGCCAGTCAGAGAAACTACCTGAGACAACTACTACTTTGCTTGTTCACAGTTTGTTAATTTATAACAAGTTGCTTAGTTATGATTGTACGTGGGTTCTTGAAAATAATGTGTTACCTGTACTAGTAATTTATTTCTTGTAAAGTTATTGGGGAACTAGTCATTCACTAGAGGAAAGCTAAAATGTATTTGTACTTCTTGATAGATTTTGCTTGGAAAATAAAGTTGTGGTGTGGGAATATTTTTCCTTTCACCCACCAACTATGTGTATATATGTACATATGTGTGAGTATATATGTATATGTATATAAGTATACATGTATACATGTGTATATGTGTATATATGTATATATGCATGTGCATATGTATATATGTGTGTATATCTATAGTGTGTATGTATATATGTATGTATGTGTATATATTTATATACATATATGTGCTCCATTTGTTCAATGTGTTAATGTATGTATGTCTGTGTGTCCATCTCCATCTCTCTGTCTGTCTGTATGCATGCATATATGTATGAAGATATTAGAGTGTTTTTTGCTCCATCAACTCAGCGTGTGTATGTGTGTGTGTGTGTGTGTGTGTGTGTGTGTGTTTATGAATTTTCTCTCTTTTCTTTTCTTTCTTGTCAGCCCCTAAGAGTTAAGAGAGTTCAGAAGTTTTTCCTGGCCACAGGGAGTGCCGGAATGAATCAAGCTTTTTTCCCTCAGAGGAAAGTCTGCTGAGTAATTTCTCTAATTGCTGGCTGCTATGGGCAGCAATGCCAGTTGGCTCTTTTAGTCAGCCCCTCTTAGTGCTGGTCCCCATCAATTTCTCCCAGCACTGGCCCCGGGAAGATAACATACCTCACTGCCTGCCTTGGTTTACCCTCCATGGATGTCAAATCAGATCTGTGGTATCTGTCTTAGTTAGGGTTTTACTGATGTGAACAGACACCATGACCAAGGCAACTCTTATAAGACAATGTTTAATTGAGGTTGGCTTACAGGTTCAGAAGTTCAGTCCATTATTATCCTGCACAATGGCAGCATCTGGGAAGGCATGATGCAGGAGGAGGTGAGAGTTCTATATTTTCATATCTGCCTGCCATGTGGTTAGGAGATGGCTGTCATTGACTACCTTCACAATAACACACTTCCTCCAGCAAGGCCACACCTACTCCAATAAGAAAGCCCCTCTAATTGTGCCACTCCCTGGGTCAAGCATATTCAAACCACAATACCTATGACTTTGTTTTTGCTGTTGTTTGTTTGTGTTTGTTTTTGTTTCTGCTCTTTTTTCTTTGACAGGTTCTGATCTGGACAATTTTAAAGAATTCTTGGAAAGTGGAAAAAATGGTACAATTTGATCAGCAACTTACCTTTTGGACTAGTTTAGCAAATGTATAATTTATACTTTATATTTATCCTGGCAATTTTGACTAGTAAAATGAAGAGAGGGAGGAAGACATCAAAAGGGAAAGAAAGAGGGAGAGGGTGAGGGAGAGAAGGAGAGAATGAGGAAGAGAGAGAGGAAGTGAGTAAGAGAGAGACAAAGAGATAGAGGGAGGGAGGGAGAGAGGGAGGGAGGGAGGGAGTGAGAGAGAGAGAAAGAGAGAGAGAGAGAGAGAGATGCTATATTTTATGTCAATTAGAGTAGGAAAATTCTAGAATAAGGAACAAGAATCATTTTAGGAAATACCTTATGCTTTGTCAGTCCATGTCATTTCTGCCGCCACAACTATTCAGTATAGTTACTAGATCGTGAAAAATCCCATAACTAGCTTGGAAATATATGAGTATGGCTCTGTTTGAAAGCACATCATTAGCATGGGAGGCAGCAGACCAGTTCTAACTAACTGAGCCCCTAAACGTTTGCATCTGCAAAAGTTATAGCCTGTGTCTGTTTAAAAACTTATTTCTTCAGCTGAGTTTTGATCCTTTTCTCTCTCACTTACAAATTCTTTTTGGTTGTTTCAATAAGAATACTCTACTAAGATTAGAAGGTGTGGTCTTGTGGAAGAAGGTGTATCACTTCAGTTGGGCTTTGAGATTTCAAAAGACAAGCTTCATTCCCAGTCTTCCTCTTTGCCTCCTGCTTGAGCTCTCAGCTGTTTCTGCTTCAAGGTTCTGTTCTGTTACCATGGAATCTAAGCCTCTGAAATAGCAAGCCGAATTAAATATCTTCCTTTATAAGCTACCTTGGTCATAGTGTTTGTCAAATTAATAGATAATCAACTAATACTTATAGTATTGGGAGTGATATTATACATTTAACTCTGATCACCCTTAATTACTACCATCCATAATATCTTACTCATTTATATTACCTATTAGTGCGTAACTTCTCTCAGGATGCTATTGTCTGATCAGACTTACAGACAGTGGTTTAGTGCCATGTTATGTCTCCAGTGCCCGTATAAGACTAAATCCTTGAGTTATATTTTGCTTATTTGCTTGAAAGTTGTCTTTCCTATTTTATTATCACCATTCCTTATATGATATACACACCTTTAAAATTCTAGATTTATTGTTGCTATGACTAAGCAGATGGGTTTAATTTGAAAAATGAACTCTACATTTTCTTATGAATCTTATGAATAGAAAGAAAGCCAAATCATTTGGTATTTTAATAATGCCTGATTACTTTCTCAGTGTGATAGGTACTGGAAATATGAGAAAGGTAAGTGGTATTCTTGTCCTCACCAGGCTTATGGCCAATTTCATTACACTTTTGACATATTATGAAAATAAACACATAATACTATGAGAAACACAGGAAATGCCATTAAAATGCCACAGTGTGTCAGGGTGGGCATCTTATTGTGATAATCTTGAGTGTATGGATGGTGATGAGAATTCCAGATTTCATAAGAGAACATACAAAAGTCCAGAGGCCAAATAGACTTTCAGTATATGAATCATACACCACCTAGTTTGATGGAAGCATAAATTACTCTGGGGGAGGTAAGTCAAGGATAAGATCTAAGTTTGGAGGGTAAGACTCTTTATAATTTTGAATTATAATAAAGAATGCACATGCATTTAAAATCATGTCTTCATTTCTAATACATGCAAGTGATACATAAAATATAAAAACTGCTACAACAATATTACATTCTAAAACAAACCAAAATGTTCCTAGAGTTAAGCAGAAGTGAAATATAAATTAGCAGTCAAAGCTTCAGCCATGATCTTGGTATAGGAAGCATGACATAGCCAGTGGCCAGGGCAGCAGGGGAATGACTCTTGTGCAATGGGTGCTGAGAGCATGGCAAACACATGTGGATCTTGGGCCAAGCTCAGTTTCTGGAACCAAGGACTGCTGTGAGACCCTTTAGCTATGATGCCACCTCTATTTCAACACACAGGAAATCATATAATGCCAAATTAGCCTACCAAATAAGCAATCTCTCTGTGAATTATTCTCTGGAGAAGAGAAGAGAGGAAATGACAAAACTGATTGTAATGAGTTTAGCATAATATTGAGACTAAAATTAAGTACTAAATGTTCAGGAAAGAAAATTATACGTAATTATATTTGAATGACACTGAAACATATCTCTCAACAGTAGCACATTTAATTTAGTTTTATCTGAAAGTAGGTATATGCTGTTATCATATATAGTTGATCCCAAGAAAATAAGATCATTTCAACATTATAAAAGGTATTAAAAGTAAGATAATTAACACATCAAATCATCTATTTACATGTATCACCATATGTGGCAAAATATCTATAATTCATTACTGTTTCATAAATTAAAAATAGATGTTGCCAGTATATTGAATAGTAAATAAAACTTCAGTTGTATTACTTTCAATATTAACTTAGGAGTTTATCACTATGAACAGATACCATGACCCCAGCAGCTCTTATGAAAAAAAAAAAGATTTGAATGAACTTACAAAGGACTAGGAGCAGCTCAGATGGGATCGGAGAAGAGCACAACCCCATATCAAGCTTATTTAATAATATATTAATTATAATCTTACGGTTACTAGTTGTGTGAAGTTAGGCAAATAAACAACTAAACAAGGTATAAGAAACCAAATACATTAAAAAGAGAATGTTTTGCTGCATTTTATTTAACCTCTTTTCCTTAGAAGTATCTCTAATGTTTCCAGTTTGTTTATTTGTTTGTTTGTTTGTTTGTTTATTCTTTCATATATTACATTTAAAACTTATCCTAGATGCATCTTTAAAAGAATTAGCTAATAATTGCTGAATGTATAAAATGTAAGAACAATTAGATTCTCATTCACTGTACCAACAAAACAATTTAAAACAAAGACACATGCGTTTTGCATTTTTTTTTTTTTGTCTTTTTCCAAGACAGGGTTTCTCTGTGTAGCCCTGGCTGTCCTGGAATTCACTCTATAGACCAGGCTGGCCTCGAACTCAGAAATCTGCCTGCCTTTATCTCCCAAGTGCTGGGATTATAAGCGTGCACCACCACCACCCGGCTGCGTTTTGCATTTTAACCAGGAATTATGAAAATATTTGGGTAATCTTCAGCTAGTAAATAGTGTATTAATTTATAAAACACTATAAATATTAAAAATGACAAATTCTGTTATCATCAAAATTCTGCTCATCAAAGACATTGTAAACAAAATTAAATTACAAGCTATAGAATGAGAAAGAGTAAAGCATATGAAAATATCTGATAAAAAATTAAGTCTTCTGATTGACAATGGGCTCTTACTAAGGAAGATGGAAACAGTTAAAATTCTGACATGTAAGGAAAAGAAGTGAGGGAGAAGAGGTGGAGAAAAAGCCAGTTTATGGAAACAAATGTGTTGCTTCTGGAATTATTTGGAGAATACAAGGAGCTGAAAATTTCAAGTATTAAAATTTAAGTTGATAGTTTGAGATGACAGGGATATGTAACAGTTAATGAAAGCTTTGCTTCATCTTGATAGAGATGTCCCACTGACACTTTAGAAGCTGAACTGAGCACAGTTGAGTTCACTAAAAGGTGATACTATCCATCATTAATAATATATAATAATAACTGTATAATAATAACATAAATAATAACAACTATGCTTACTTCCTAGAGAAGGAGTTTATATGGCATCAAACAAATTATACAAGGCTACTTTGTATGCAATAGCAAATGTGATCTGCTTCATTTGTAACAGAATAGGTAAATATGAAGATTCCTCAGAATATTATATATGATTCAAATGAACAGGAATGACTAATATGGTTCGCAGGTATGCTATTCATGGAAAGCTTGAAAACAGAAGCTAACATTGTATGTAATGATTAATATCAAAGTTAAGACAAATTTCTTTGGAAAGTATTGGAGAAGAGAATTGGAAAGAACGGTATGATATATTTTAAGGAATGTTATTTTTCATCATATTTTCTTTTGTGATTTTTAACTTCCTCCAATGTTTCTCAGGGATCCATCTCCTCTCTCTTTCACTTTCCTTTTATCTAGATATCTGGAGTTTATGTTATAAAATGGATGATAGACTCGTAAGTATATGGTATTATCTTTACTCATTTGGATATCATAAACATTTTATCTTCAGAAATGTTATGCTTGCTTCATTGTGGGTAATGGATGGAGGGGCAGATAGATATTGTGTTCAGTGCTGAAGAGTTGCATGGTAATTCTTTTGTGGCTGATAAAAATTTAAGTTAAACAAATAAAGGTTACAAGGCTGGTAGATGGTTCAAGTTAACAAACACAGAAAGACATTTTGGAAGCTGAATGGATATGCCTATGGTAGACTGTTTAAGAGTAAAAATTTAAGCAAAGGCCCCTGTGCCACAGATTGCCATACCCAATCCTACCTGGAGATAGCTTGTCCCTCAAGAGTGCTGACACCTAAGTTCAGAGTTGAGATCAACACTAATGCCCCAATACCTGGCCCAAGTGAGATCTGCCCAGAGCCCACAGGACCCAGGAACTGAGGAGTAGCTGAGAACACAATACCTCCAGTTTCCATCTGTGCTCTGGAGCTGATCATGGGCCACAGCTCCACACACCCCAATCCTGCCTGGAGATAGCTTGTCTCCCATGAGTGCTGACACACCTAAGCTCACAGGTGAGACCACCACCACTACCCCAATACTTGGCCCAAGTGGGATCTTCCCCAGGGGCACAGAGGAAACAGGAACCTAGGTGCAGCCTGGGAAACCATCCTTTCTGTTGTCATCTTTACCCAGGAGATGACCCTGTGCCCAGCTCTCTGTACCCTAATCACACCTGGATCTCGCTTGTCTCCTAAGAGTATTAACAGACCTAAGTTCACAGGAGTGAGGTGGCACCCAGGTTCACAGGCTCACAGGCTCACAGGCTCACAGGAGGGACAAGCTCCAGTCAGAGACAGCAAGACCAGCTAACACCAGACATAACCAGAAATCCAAAAGCAAGCACAAGAACATAAGCAACAGAAACCAATGCTACTTGGTATCATCAGAATCCAGTTCTCCCAACACATGGATACAACAAACCTGAAAAGCAAGACTCAAATTTAAGATCACATCTCATGATGATGATAGAAGACATTAAGAAAGACATAAATAACTTCCTTAAAGAAATAAAGGAGAACACAGGTAAGCAGGTAGAAGCCCTTAAAGAGGAAACAGATAAATCCCTTAAAGAAATACAGAAAAACATAACCAAACAGGTAAAGGAATTGAACAAAACCATCCAGGATTTAAAAGTAGAAATAGAAATAAAAGAGAAATCACAAAGGGAGACAACCATGGAGATAGAAAATTGATGAAAGAGATCAGGAATCATAGATGAAAGCATCATCAACAGAATACAAGAGATGGAAGAGAGAATCTCAAGTGTAGAAGACCCTATAGAAAACATTTATACAACAGTCAAAGAAAATGCAAAATACAAAAGGCTCCTAACACAAAACATCCAGGAAATACATGACACAGCATAAAGACCAAAACTAAGTATAAATAGGTGTAGAAGAGAGCAAAGATTGCCAAATCAAGGGCCAGTAAACATTTTCAACAAAATTATGATATTGGTACTGAGAAAGGCAGGTAGAGCAATAGAATAGAATTGCAGACCCAGAAATGAATACCCACACCTATGGTCACTTGATCTTTGGCAAAGGAGCTAAAACCATCCAGTGGAAGAAAGACAGCATTTTCAACAAATGGTGCTGGTTCAACTGGTGGTGAACTGTAGGATGCCGACCAGCAGCTTCCTACTAGCGTGGGTTTCCACGAACCGGGAATGTGAGGGACC
>NW_022196905.1:3405828-3412910 GCF_008632895.1 Mastomys coucha
GAGACTAGCTGTCAACTTGTAGTTTCGGTTTGAGAATCTCCGAGAGCACAGCAGGGCTTCCCACAGTGAACATGTAGAAGAATGCAATTGATCCATTTTTATCTCCTTGTACAAAGCTCAAGTCCATGTGGATCAAGGATCTTCACACAAAACCAGATATACTGAATCTAATAGAAGATAAAGTGGGGAAGGTTCTCAGACACATGGCCATAGGAAAAGATTTCCTTAACAGAAAAACAATGGCTTATGCTCTAAGATCAAGAATCAACAAATGGGACCTCATAAAGTTGCAACGGTTCTGTAAGGCAAAGGACACTGTCAATAGGACAAAATGACAAGCAACAGATTGGGAAATAATCTTTATAAGTCTTACATCTGATAGAAGGCTAATATCAAATATATATAAAGAATTTAAGAATTTAGACTCCAGAGAACCAAATAACCCTATTAAAAAATAGAGTACAGAGCTAAACATAGAATTCTCAACTGAGAAATCATGAGTGGCTGAGAAACACATAAAAAAATGTTCAACATCCTTAGTCATCAGAGAAATACAAGTCAAAATGAAATTGAGATTCCAATCCACACCTGTCAGAATGTTTAAGATCAAAAATCCAGGTATCTGCCAATGCTAGTGAGGATGTCGAGAAAGAGGAACACTCCTCCATTGCTGGTGGGATTGCAAGCTGGTACAACTTCTCTGGAAATCAGTCTGGTAGTTCCTCAGAAAATTGCACATAGTACTACCTGAGGACCCAGCTATACCACTCCTGGGTATATACCCCATAGGTACTCCAACACATAACAAGGACACATGCTCCACTATGTTAATTGTAGCCTTATTTATAATAGCCGGAATCTAGGAACATCTGAGCTGTTCCTCAATAGAGGAATGGATACCAAAAATGTGGCACATTTACACAATGGAGTAATACTCAACTAATGAAAACAATGACTTCATGAAATTCACAGGCAAATGGATGGAACTAGAAAATACTATTCTGAGTGAGGTAACCCAGTCACAATAGAAGACATATGATATGTACTCACTGATAAGTGGATATTAGGCAAAGTGCATGGAATGCTCACAATACAACTCATGGACCACATGAACCTCAAGAGGAAGGTAGACAAAAGAGTGGATGCTTCAGTCCTACTTAGAAGGGGGAAAAATAAACATGGGAGGTAGAAGGAGGAGGGTTTATGTAGAGAGAGTCTGGAGAGGGAGAGAAGAGGGGAAGGGAAAAAAGGGGGCACGATTAGGCATCGGAGGAGACAGATGTACATAGGGCCAGGACATTGAACAGAGTTGTGTAGCAGTGGGCAATCGGGAACTGGGGTACCCACTGGAAAGTCCCAGATGCAAGGAAAGCAAGAGGCTCTCAGGACCCAATGGGGATGACATTATCTAAAATACTCAACAAAGGGGAGAGAGAGACCATTTCCTGATGTTAAGCACAGCCCCAAGTTGAGGGATGGGGTATGTGCCCATCTCAAAACTTTTTAGCCAGAATTGCTCTTGTCTAAAGAAAATACAGGGACAAAGATTGAAGTAGAGACTGAAAGAAAAGCCATCTAGAGACTGCCCCACCTGGGGATCCATCCCATATGCAGCCACCAAACCCAGACACTATTGCTGATGCTAAGAAGTGCTTGCTGACAGGAGCCTGATATAACTGTCTCCTGAGAGGCTCTGCCAGATCCTGACAAATACAGGACAGAGTACAGGGACCACAATGGAGGAGTTAGGGGAAGGACTGAAGGAGCTTAAGGGATTTGTAACCCCATAGGAAGAACAATATCAACCAACCAGACAGACTGCCACCACCCCCCCAGAGATCCCAGGGATTAAGCCACCAACCAAAGAATACACGTGGAGTGTCCCATGGCTCCAGCTGCATATGTAGCAGAGGATTGTCTAGCAGAAATTGGCCCTCTGTTCAATTTTCTGGCATCAATGGGAGGGATAGCCTTTGGAACTGTGAAGGCTAGATGCCCCAGTGCAGGAGAATGCTAGGGCATTGAAGTGAGAGTGGGTGGGCGGGTGGGGGAGCACCCTCACAGAAACACTGGAGAGGGGAATGGGATATGGGGCTTGTGAAGGAGAAACAAGGAATGGGTATAACATTTGAAATGTAAATAAATTTCATAATCAATAAAAATATATAAAAAATATTTAATCAAAGGCAAGTGAATCAGATTTCTTCCAAGTTTTTAAGTGGATAATAGAATGGCTTCCACTGCCAAGAAACATGGGGCAAGAGCTGGATTGGTGACTAGATGGAGCTCCTGTCTATCTGAGTTTTAAATTCATGCTTACTTTTTGAAACATTATTTAATATGTCTTATCCTAGTAAGTTCATCCTGGAATTTTTCCAGAGTTCAACAGAAAGGAATCGTGACTTGGACACTCTTGAAAAGCCCTTGTTGCGTTTTTTGCTAATAGACATTTCAGATTTCTGCAGTTGCTGTATTGACAGCTATGACAGAGCAGGCTGACATGTGGTGGTTTAGGAGAAAGACATCCATTACTGTTTTCTTCCTGTGGACAGTATTGGCTTTGAGCTATGGAGATGTCAGCTTGATTGAGATAACGCTTGCAGCCAGGATCATCTCTTAGAAAAGACAATGGAAGAGAGATACTGGTCAGAGTTTACAGAGCTTGCTAATGTTACAATGAGGAGGACCACATAAAAAAGGATGATGGTATTCTCTTCTTGATAAGAATACAAGTGAACAAAGCAATATAAGTACCCTCTACCAGAATATGACTTCTGTAGGTGTTGCTATCCAAGATCAAAATTTGCTCTGTTTGCTTGTGGCCATTTTATTTCTGCACAATTTCAGGTTCTAATATTTTTTTTATGTGCGGTTATTATTCATGCTTCTGAATACAGAACCGTACTTTCTTATCTTAACAATTCATGGTTATTAGACATTTTATAGCAATACTTGTTTTAGCTCAGTCCTAGAAAACAACAGTAACTGCTTCTTCATTCTTTTTTTTTTTTTTTGCCACAAAATCAATACATTTTGTCTGATTTATTTACCACAGTTTCAGAAGAGAGGAGAGACTATTAAAGAGTCACACTCTTGAGAACAATCACTAAAGGGCTTGTTTTCATGAATGTCACTCTTAGGAGAGATGATCACCCAGTCATCTTGCTTTTCTCTGTGACTAGGAAGGGCCTGTCTTCCCAGCAGGGATCCATGCAGTCACAGACTCCAGCCCCCATCGATGATGACAGGTTCACCAGTTACATAGGCTGATTCATCTGAAGCTATTCTTTTTTTTTTTTTTTTTTTTGGTTTTTTTCGAGACAGGGTTTCTCTGTATAGCCCTGGCTGTCCTGGAACTCACTCTGGAGACCAGGCTGGCCTCGAACTCAGAAATCCGCCTGCCTCTGCCTCCCAAGTGCTGGGATTAAAGGCGTGCGCCACCACCGCCCGGCCTGAAGCTATTCTTATATTACAGCTCCCGAGACAGCAAGCTTTGAAAAGAGCCAATGGGCATCAGAAAAGCTAGAAAATCAAGGGAAGTGAGACTGTTTAAAGGCCCAGCTCATCAGACACTAGAACCCAAAGAAACATTCTCCTTGTTGAAGAAATGCTACTTTTCAGTTTGGATTAAATGAGTTTGTCTTTTATTTTGAATATTGAAAGAATGCATTTACATGTAAAATGACACTAATACAGTAGTCTCTAATTATTTTATGACTTCTATAGGGAAAAAAGGATTTATTTTAGATAACTTCAAAAGAAAAAAACTTTTAGCTCTCCATATGGTTCTTTATCTAGAATTAGGATCCCATGAGATTTTCTCCTGCCATATTAGTGTGTTCCATAGGAGAGGTTGCAGGACAGAAAAAAATGGGAGAAATAATGCAATTATTTTGATTTCAAAAAATAAAATATTGCTATACAGGTAAATATTTTTTGTTAGGTGTTTCATTTATGTAAATTAAAGCCAATTATATTTTTAGTCAAATTATCAGTTTATCTGTGAGCAGTTATATTAAAAGCAAACCAAGAAAATAAAACAAAAAAAAAGACAAATGGGAACTTCGACAGAGGTGAGGGGACTCATAGATACAGCTGACTTTTCTTGATTGCCTGTTTTTTTACTTACTAAGAGGGTGTCCCTGTGGAGTCTAGGCTTGCCTGGACTCTAGATTCAGACTGTATCCTGAGCTTTGTAATGACAGGTGTGTCACCACACCTCTTTCTTTTCCTTGTAAGCTTTTTCATAAAATTTTTCTAAACTTTATAAAGATAAAGTTTGCAAACCTATAGCCATATATTTCACAATACTCTGACTGAACCTCTGAATCCACAATCAGTGTCTTATATAACAGAGTGGAAGTTCGAGGATGAGTCCATGCGTTTTTTAATACTATAATGCTTTGATCCTGCTTATAGACATGGGGTTAGTCATACTGATGTTTTGCTTCTATTTTACTTAATTGAGGACTCTTGCCTTCACAACCAACTAAATCTCAGGCCATCTAAAAGCTGTTTGTTTTTCTGAACAATGCACTGCCTCACAGAAATAATGTTTAGAACCTTCTCTACATCTCCTTTTAAAATAAAAAATTCCTAGACAGCTGCCTGCCTGCTGTGTCTCTTTGCATGCCTTTTCCTCTTCATCCGTCTCCAGTCTCCAGGGTGTTTCTCAGTCTTGGAATTATTGACTTTAGACTAGCTAATTCCTCAGTGTGGAACAATCTTGTGTATTGTGGGATGTACAGCCCCATCACTTGCAGGCAAATTCTAGAAGAGTCATTCTAGAAGTACATACCGATTTCCAATGAAGGTGCTAATGAAAAGGCTGTAATTTTGAGACTTTACTGACACTAATCTAGATGTTTGGAAGTCACAGTCACATGCTAAAAGAGTAGGAAACTTTTGTTAACAGAACATGCTATGTTTCACTCTCTGAATTCAGATCCTGATAGCTGCATCAACATATGGATTTTGCTATGCAAAGAGTTTAAAATGCTACTGTGAATGAAAACGTAATTTTTATTCTATTGGAGTATACACTCCTGGGACAAATCATTGTCGCTAATAAAACATAAGTCAGCATTGACAGTGGACCATTAGGTCCAGTAATGAAGTGCTGGTTTTCATTTATGAAAGATAAGTCTCTGTGTGTTCTTATTCGTATGAATACTAAGAGCTTTTCTTTGCTGTTCTTATATCATAATTAAGGGATGAATAAAATCCAGAGAGAGATAGTTAATGCCACTTAGTTGGGTTATGAATAAGTGAAATGTTCAATTAAGAGGACCACATGCTTAGAATTTGAATTAGTTCTGTGATACGACATGATATACAACTGGTGACTAGCATTTATGAGCTTTCTTATAAATGTTGATTTTGTTGATATAGGTGTATTGAGAAGCTTTGGCTTAGAAATTGGCAATCTGCTGTCAGTTTCTTTTAAAACTTCTTGTTTGTAAAGAACAACAAACAGTTCATTGCATAAATCCCAAGTCCTTATTTTCTATTTTGAAAGGGATTTACTATTCATAGATATTTTTAATTTGATAGCAAGATACATATTTTAATATGCTTTGGAGTTTATTATTGGGATGGTTCCTTAATTGGCATCTTTCTGCTTCCCAGTAGTTTTTACAAATTAAGAAGTTCTACTCTGTTTATTAAGAGTAAGTAGGTTATACTGCTTCTAAAGTTTATACTCTTCTTTAAACTTAGTAATTATAGAATTATTTGTTTTCAAATCAAGTAACCTGGATTTTCTATTACTCTATAAATTTTCAAACATTTTGCAATATAGTTAGAATGAACAATAGAGTGGGATTTTCTGTAGGTTAGGAAGAACAGGGAAAATATTCATTAGTGATACAGAGATTTTGATTTGAGCAACACTTATGACCAACTATTGCATAAGAAACCTGATTACCACATTATACAAGTCATAATAAGATGAAAATTTTAAATAAGGGAGGATCAAAATAAACTAATGATAAAGTAGAAATTCTCTCAATGGAAAAGACCCAATCTTATTTGCCTTTTTCAAACAAAAACATTGATATAGAGGACTTTTGGCTGCCTAGACTTGTTGAAATCAATGCCAGGCAATCCCTGTAGTATGTGAACATGGGAACAGTTAAATTCCAGCCATAGTTAATGATAATTTGTTGCTGAGTGGAAGCCCAAATTATTATCTGATCCTAACAGCTGAAGGGTATCAGTACACACTCATAAAAAGACTGTTAGCATCTATTGGTGACAAAATTATTATTAATTTTTACTTTCATAGGTGCAAGTAATGTATTAGCTTAATTTTTTCAACTGAGCAAACTAAGAAAATTATCTAATTTTATCTAATGGATGCGGACTATTTTTAAATGCTTTTGCAAAACATACAGGTAGATGCATTAATAATAAGCCATCAACTTATCAACTTATGATAGATGGGAGTCTTTTCTTGTATTGACAGTTCTTTTTAAGAGGTTGATTTATTGTTAACTTGTATGATGCTAACCAACTTGCATGTTATACAGCTCTTTAAAATGTTTAGTGATCTGGTCATAGACACATTTGTATCCTGTATGTCAGTGTTCAAGACAGAATTGTTGATAGATGTTGCAGAGGTGGCTGTACTTAGAGAAGTATCACCTATTTAAAAATACAGCCCATAGCACTATGTTAGAGAGCAGAACAAATATGCTTCAGTGTAGAATATCTTGTACCTTTTTTAGATATACACATTTCTTTTATATGAAATCAGATGTATTTAGGTCACTATTGCCACAGACTTCATATTTCTTTAAGTTGAGTCATTTTAGATCTCAGAGAGTTTGAAAATTAGTTCTTCTGCCATTTTGTGGGCTCTTTAAATAAGATTATTTTTAATAAAATGTAACTCATATGATTACTTCTTGCTCTGAGAAAATAATTTTCCAAATTGTGAGCCAAGGTATGCTTATGGAATCCATGTAGGCAACAATATTTCTTTAAAAATAGGTTGAATTAGTTTGGCACATATTAAGCCATTTTAAGTACTTGAAGGCTAGTATTACTTACAAAAGTTCCATGTGTATGTGTGTGTGTGT
>NW_022196905.1:3412920-3414042 GCF_008632895.1 Mastomys coucha
TGTGTGTGTGTGTGTGTGTGTGTGTGTGTAAGAGAGGAGGAGTCAGAGACAGACAGACACACACAGGGAGACAGACAGCTAGATAGAGTGAGAGGGTTGGAGACAGAGAATAGATGGGTTCCTATGTATATGTACTAAATTAAAATACCAAACTTCTTTTTTATATTAAATTTTATTTAGTATGTGTGTGTGTGTGTGTGTGTGAGAGAGAGAGAGAGAGAGACATAGAGAGACAGAGAGACAGATAGAGAGAGAGATGGTTACATGAGTAAGAGTGTGCATGTCTATCATGTACTCCTGAAGCTTAGATTACACTTTTGGGAATCTGTTCTTTCCTTCTATTGTGAGTTCATGTTAGCAGGCTTGCAAATTTGGCATTTTAATCTACTGAATCCATCTCAATATCCCTTAAATTTATTTATTTATTTATTTATTTATTTATTTATTTATTTATTCACTTTACATCACAGCCCCCTCTCATTTTAGTCCCATCCAACCCTCTAAGCCTCTGCCTCAATTTATCCAGTTCTCTTCTCCTCAGAGAAAGGAAAGCTCAAATGGGTACTTACATATCAATTCACAGTAGGACTAAGTGCATCCTCTTATACTGAGGCCAGACAAGGCAGTTAGTTGGGAAGTGTCATAGACAGTCCACACTCCAATTGTTAGGGAACCCACATTGAGACTAAGCGGATCATCTGTTACAAATAGATCAAGTTCTGGCAGGCTCTTGGGTTGGTAGTTTAGTTTCTGTAAGACTCCATGGGTTCAGGTTAGTTGACTGTGTAGGTTTTCGTGTAGTTTCCTTGACTGCTCCAGTTCCTTAGCTCTGCTTAGTTGTTAGCTGTGGGTCTCAGCATCTGTTTTATCAGCTTTTAAAGGAAGCCTCTAAGAAAAAGTTATACTAGGCTCATGTGTACAAGCATAGCAAAATATCATTAATAGTGTCAGGAGTTGGTTCTCTCCTATAGGATTTGTCTTAAGTTCGGCAGTTATTGCTTGGCCATTTCCTCTATCTCAGCTCCATCTTTATCCCTGCACAACTATAGGTTTTGGTTTATTTGTTAAAAATAAAATGTTCATATTTCTAAGTCCTTAATTCTATTCCATGATCAACCTCTT
>NW_022196905.1:3414052-3436339 GCF_008632895.1 Mastomys coucha
TGATACTGTGTGGCATTTGTTTCTGTTGCTGTGTAGTACAGGTTGAAATCTGGGATGATGATACCTCTAGTAGTTCTTTTGTAGTACAGTAAGTATTGCTTTAGTTATTCTGGGTTTTTACTTTTCCATTAAGAAGTTGAGAATTATTCTTTCAAGGTCTGAAAAGAACTGTGCTGGGATGTTGTTGGAAATTGAATTAAATCTGTAGGTTGTTTTGGGTAAAACAGCTGTTTTTACTGTTAATTTCACCAATCCATGGGCACTAGAGTTCTTTCCATCTTCTGATATCTTCTTCAAGTTCATTTTTGAAAGACTTGAAGTTCTTGTCACACAGATCTTTCACTTGCTTGGTTAGAATTACATCAAGATATTTGATATTATATGTGGCTTTTGGTAAAGGGTATTATTTTCCTAATTTCTTTCTCAGCCCATTCATCATTTGTCTAAAGGAGGTCTACAGATTTTTTTTTTTTGGAGTTAATTTTGTAACCAGTCACTTTGCTGAAGGTGTGTGTCAGCTGCCGAAGTTCTCTGGTAGAATTTTTGGGATCAGTTATATATACTATCATATTATCGCCAAATAGCAAGACTTTGACTTCTCCTTTTCCAGTTTGTACCTCCTTGATCTACTTTGATGATCTTACTGTTTTAGTTAGAATTTGAAGTACTATATATAGCAGGTATGGAGAGAGTAGGAAGATGTATTTGGTCCCTGATTTTAGTGGGATTATTTCAAGTTTCTCTCCATTTAATATGATGTTGGCTATTCATTTGCTGTATACTGTCTTTATTGTTTAGATATGAACCTGTATCTTCCCATCACTTCAAGACTTTTAACATGAAAGATATTTGGATTTTTGTAAAGAATTTTCAGCATCTAATGAGATTATTGTGTTTTTCTTTCAATTTGTTTATATGGTGAATTTCATTGATGGGTTTTCATATATTGAAACATCCCTGCATTCGTAGGGTGAAACCTACTTGTTCATGACTAATGATGTTTCTGATGTGTTCTTGAATTCAGTTTGAGAGTAATTTATTGAGGATTTTTGCATCAATGTTTATGTAGGAAAGTGATCTGGAGTTCTTTCTGAGTCTGTGTGGTTTAACTATTAGGATGACCGAGCTTTCCTAGAAAGTGTTTGGCAAGGTTCATTCTGTTTATTTTTTGTGGAATATTTTGGGGAGTATTGGTATTAGCTCTTTTTGAATGCCAGGTAGAATTCTATAATAAAACTATCTGACCCTGTGCTGGTTTTTTGTTTGTTTGTTTGCTTTTGTTTGTTTTTGTTTTTTGGTTGGGGCTTTTAATAACTGTTTCTATTTCCTTGGGGTTTATAGGTCTATTCATATTGTTTACCTGTTATTCATTTAACTTTGATAAGCGGGTCTTTCAATCAAATCATCTATTTCATTTAGATTTTCCAATTTTATGGAGTACATATTTTTAAAGTAAAACCTAATAATTTTTTTTTAGATATTCTTAGAGTCTATTGTTATGGCCCCCTTTTCACTTCTCATTTTCTTAAATTGGATAATTTCTTTCTTTGTCTTTTATTTAGTTTGGCTAGTGGTTTGTCTATCTTTTGATATCAAAGAACCAGCTCTTAGTTTCATTTATCTTTTGTATTGTTCTGTGTTTCTCAGTTTTGTTGTATGTGTTGAGGCTTGCTTTGTGACAAAATATATGGTCAGTTTTAGAGATGGTTTCATCTGAGAATAAGGTATATATATTTTGTGTGTGTGTGTGTTTGGGTGAAATGTCTGTAGATATCTGCTAGGCTCCTTTGTTTCATCACCTCTGTTAGTTTCATTATTTCTCTGTTTAGTTTCTGTCTGGATGTTTTGTCCAGTTGTGATAGTAGGGTGTTGAAATCACTCACTCTTACTGTGTTTGCCCTTGTGTTTGGGGCATAGATGTTCAGAATTGAGATGTCACTTTGGTAGATTTTTCCTTTGATGAATATAATGTGTCCTTTCCTCATCTCCTTTGATTAATTTTGGTTGAGAATCTACTTTCTTAGACAGTAGAAAGGTTACACCATCTCATTTCTGGGTTCATTTGCATGAAAACCCTTTTTCCAGCTCTTTATTCTCAGGCAATGTCCATCTTTTGT
Organism: Mastomys coucha; assembly: GCF_008632895.1. NCBI lineage: Eukaryota > Metazoa > Chordata > Mammalia > Rodentia > Muridae > Mastomys > Mastomys coucha. Next base: position 3,416,170 of record NW_022196905.1, read on the forward strand.
GCTCGTGTGTGTTTCTTCTATGCAGAAGAATGATGGATCCTGTTTTTGTTAACCTGTGTCATTTTAGTTGGGAATTGAGTCCATTGTTGTTGAGAGATATTAATGACCAATCTTTGTTAATTCCTGTTATTTTGATATTGGTGCTGTGTATGTGCATGTGTGTGCATATACATGTGCTTGCATGTGTGCATGTGTGTGTGTTTGTGTTTTCCTTCATTTCATTTTGTTTTGTTTTGTCTTGGAATAACTTGTTTTCTCTATCTATGGTGATTGAAAGCATTTCTGGGTATAGTAGTCTGTGGTCTTATGATTCTGCAAGGTATCTGCCCAGGCCTTTCTGGGTTTTAGAGATTGTTGAAAAGTAGGGTGTAATTTGGCTTTATTTGTTGTTCATCCTTTTTCCCTTGCAGGTTTTAATATTTTTTTGTACATTTTACATTTTGGTTATTATGTGGTAAGAGGATTTTTTTTCTAGTCCAATCTAGTTGGTGTTATATAAGCTTCTTTATGTATATAGGTATATCTTTATTTAGGTTGGAGAACTTTTTTCTCTATGATTTTGTTAAATATATTTTCAGGGCTTGGAGCAGGGAGTCTTTACCTCTTTCTTATAATCATAGGCCAGATCTTTTCGTAGTGTCACAGTTTTCTTAGATGTTTTACATCAGGAACTTTTTACATTAAATATTCTTTTTGACCAATGTGCCAGTTTTTTTCAATTGTATCTCCTGTGCCTGAGATTCAATCTTCAATCTCTTGTAGTATGTTGGCAGTGCTTGCATCTGTAATTCCTGTTCTCTTTCCTGGGTTTTCTATCTCCAGGATTCCCTCAGTTTGTGTTTTCTTTATTGCTTCTATTTCCATTTCCAGTTATGTGACAGTTTTATTCATTTCATTTGTTGTAGGAAATAATAAAAAGAATGGCAAGTTTCCACACTTAACCCTGCTACTTTCTGCCCTGGCAGTCTCATGGAGCCAGTTCTTATCTTATGGATACTTTTTGACTCAAAGCTCCAAAATCTCTCCACCCAGCTTGATAAATTTCTACTGGTGGGTCACTACCATGCCAGTCCCACGCTTCAAATCCTGCATGGCTTTTGTGGTGCACATAAGTCAAACCCACACTTTGCCTCCATCCCTTTCTCTCTTGAATCCAGATAAGCTGCTGTGTGAAGGAAAACACAAACTTAGTTCAGAAACAACAGTAACTCAATTGCTGGGCACAACAACTAAAATCCTAAGCTTGTAAGCCTTATTAAATCTAAAACCTTTGGAGGCAAATCCTGATGGATCTGCCATTGAAACTGGGAGACACTAGTATCTACATCTTGTCCTCATGCTATCCCCATCTAAAAGGACCCTCTATCCCTCCTGCTTCCTTTCTTCCACTATCCATCCAGGAAGTCTCACCTAATCACCCACTGATTGGCTCCTTTATTCATTAGGAAATGGTTCACAAGAAGTTACCTGAGTACAGGACTCATTCCTCCTTTGCAGCCCCTGCCAGGAGAGCTGAATTAGCATCAAAATACAAGTAACCCCAGGGCTATCCACAACACCTGTTTGATCTTATTTTCTTGTATTTCTTTAAGGTATTAGCCTCTACAGTCTTTGCAAGTTTGAATTTAAAGTTATCTTCTTCTGTTCTGACTGTGTTAGAATATTTGCTGTAGTAGGATATCTGTGCTCTGGTGGTACCATATTGCCCTAGCTCTTGTTGATTGTGTATTTATCCAATGCTTTAGCCATCTGGTTGTCCCTGGCCTTGGCTGTGATGTTTCTGGTGCCAGCTGGAATCCTCAGAGCAATACACAGAGCTGTGTGCCTCACAACAGATCTCACAGAACATCACACAGCTCAACTCTCCTGGCTGTGCCCTGGGTGGACTTGAATGTTCCTAGATCCTGCACACCTCTTCAGGAAGGCAGGTAATGCTGTAAGCCAGTTGAGGAAGGTTTTGGGGGTAGAGTGCAGCTCACCTCTGATGGCTATGCCCCAGGTGGACCAGGCAATCAGGGCATAGGCAGAGAGGGCCTATCCTGAATATTCCTGAGGCCCTGCAGGACTTTTGGGGGAGACAGGCAGAGCCATGCGCCAGATGATCAACGTCATGAGAGAGTTCACAGCTAACCTCCTCAATTTTACTTTTAACTTCAGGTTAAAAGTGAACTAGCCTTTAAATTATTCCTCTGAAACTTTGTGCAAATGGCAGGTAAGTTAGAATGAAACATGGGGAGAAGCAAGAAAATAATGTGGAAAATAGTGGAGGTTTTAGTACATCATTATGTAAGAAAAGCAGCAACTAGATATTGGCACAAATTCTAAATGAGTATTGAAATAGGGAAACATTATAGTTAATGTTTACTGAGTATTTACTGTAAGATGATATTGCAGGATATTATAGGACAGCTCATTTACTCTTCATGGTACTTTGAGTTATACATGTATACTCCCATTTCCATCTTACTGTTGAGGGGAATTAGAGCAAAGTTATGTTTTTACTATGACTAACAATGTTAATTTAATGTTTAAAACCATAAGACTCAAACCTAGTTTCCACCACTATAAAATTTATGCTTGTTAGCATGATTGTTTCTCTTAAACACAAGTTATTTATCTTGTGAGATGGGATTGGAACATATAAGGAAATAAGAGTTATTGCCCTTTGACTGAATTGAATTCACCATTACTTTTACTGAAAGTAGATCTCATACAGTTGAAATACATAGAAGACTTAGACTGGATACCTTCAAGACCACTCTGCGTTGCTAAAGAGGCTTATCTATCTGTCTTTATGTATGTGTGACTGTCTATCTGTCTATCTATCTTTCTGCTTATCTATCTATCTATCTATCTATCTATCTATCTATCTATCTATCTAGTAATGCAGATGGCTTTAAATGTTCTAAAAGGTTAATAAGCTTGATATAAAGATTTGTAGACTTTTCATGCTGGCTGACTAGAAAGCTGAACTCAGCTCTTCTCAATTTGACATTTTGATTATCTTGGATCGCCCTTGTGTAATGTATTTCATTATCAAAAATAATTATTGGGGAATTTTATTTGAATACCTTTTGCTTTCTTCACAATAATTGCTAATTTATCTGGAAATGAGACAAAACCCAAACCATTCTTTTTAACTTTCAAGCTTCCTATTGTGAATTCAAGTAGAAGGGATGCTCGAGTTACTGCTTCCTGTAACATATGCACTGTGCAAATGATATTGCTATTGACTTTAATGAACATGTTCCTTGGGATTTCTAGCTGACAGCAATGAGAAGACAAAGTAGAGAGCCTGAGAGCATTCTGGTCTGATGTCTTCAACATTCTGGGAGCAGAACTCCTCCATTTCCCTGATATGTACTCTTTGCATATCAGAAAATATTGTTGGCTACATCAAAGTGCCTTTGAATACAGTGATTTCTTCCTTTACCAAATGTTCTTGTCTTGCTAGATCTTTGTCATGATGTCAAAGCTGAATGAGTAATCCTGGCTTCCTGAATTTCCCTTGAGGACTGAGCAGTCAACATCTATGTTCATCTCGGAAACTTCAGAAAAATAATATACTATTTTTATGTTAAGACTTTATATTGTCCCATTTTTAAGTTGGATATTCATGAATGTAGTAAGAGAATGATTAAAATCATATTGATGCCTTTACCTTTTATTTTACTTCATCCTTCCTTTATTTGATTTTTCCTCTCTCTCCCTGCCTCCTTCATTTCTTCATTTCTTTTCAATCTTTCCTTCCCATTATATGCCAGACACTTTAAAAATTATTGGGAACATAATGTATTTATCTGTTACTGATTCAAATTTATCTTTCTTTCTTACCCAACACTTTTTTAGGTTTTGAGAAGGGATTTCATTTTTTAGCCCAAGGTAACTTCAAACTCATTCTGTAGGAGATGGTATTCTTGAATTCATGATTCTCTTGATTTAACCTCACAAATGTTTGAAATACAGCCATTTGCCACCCACCCTACAGCTTTTGCTGTCCAGCATTGATTAAGGAGTAATGAAAGTTTCATTGTTGCCATTTTCCACATCAGTTGACTGTATCTTGTCTGCAGTGATTTCTCTGCTTGACTGATTTATGCCCAAGAACATGTTAGATTTCCTCTGCCTCACATGACTACAAATGCATTCTTTTTTTCTGAGAAATGGAAAAAGACAAAGGTTTGACATAAAACACAATAAAGAAGGAGCATGTTGCTCCGTTCTGCAACATGGTACTCAAAAGCCAAAATTTCAATTTACCCTACTTAAATATCTGATTGACTACCTAATTTCTTAAGGTCATGTATTGTGGCAGTCCTAAGAGGTTTTAGCTGTGTACTTTAAAAAATATTAAGTACATCTAACTTGTCTTATAGCACTTTTCATACCAGTCAATTATGTTTACAGTAACTAAAATTGTATTTTTGATATCAGTTTTTTCTGTGGCACATGATTTCCTAAGTCTAAGAACAAATGCCACATGTTGGCATGCTGGACTATACATTTTTGGTACTCCCGACTTTTCAGCCTACTGAATGCTTAGGTCACCCCTCTCCTCACTTCAATCCAACTTGTTTCAAGCATCCATGAAGCCTTCATGTAGTTTTATACCTTAAGCCTTTGTGTACCTGTCATCTTTACTTGAAATTACTCTTTCCTACTCACTCACCAGAAAAAAACCAATCTCTTCATCAACATAATAGCCATGATGTGTCATCTCCTCCAAGGATCTTGAACCTCAAATTACAATTAATTACACTCTCCATTTCTATCACTTTATTATAATTATTTTCATCATATATTGTTGATTACCACTGTTATGTATAGATAACTGTTTTCTCTTTTTTGTATGATATTCTGTGTTATATATGCTTCTACTTTACAGGTGACTCACTAAGTACTTGAAATATAGTTGTTAAATATATATACACATACATATATAATTTCATAATTAAGTATAGAGAGCTTATTATTACTTTTGTATGTTTTGTTCCTAATTCCACATGAAAATTCTTAATGTCAGAGGACTCTTAATAACAAATTTCATCTGCTCCATATAGGCTAAGTTATTTGGATCCCCACTATTCAAAATTTGGCTTTAGTGTACCCCAGCTCACTGGTAACTTTTAACAATTAGTGTCTTCATTTAAACAGGAAAGTGATACTAGAGTGAAATCTAAATGAATCATTGAATGGACCAGCTACACTTTCTAAAATGTCCACACCTTTTAGACATTCCTGAATTATTATGTTAGAAACTTTAAGTTAATAAACAATCTAATGTTTTTTATATTAATTTTTATATTCAAATATTATTATTGGTGCCATAGGAAGTGTTTAACATGTCATAACCTTATGAAATTTTTAAAAAATACTCTGTGACTTAAAGGGAGGAATATTTCCTCTCAGAATTCCTCATTAAAGGAAATGTTGCAAATTGCCAGCTAGGTGAGCCCAGGAAAGGCTAGCTGCTCTATAGATACTTGGTAAGCACATGTTCAATTAAACAAATGGCAGTATTTCTTGCATAAGAGAGACATTTTTGTGTCTTTCTGGTTTAAGAGTCAGAATTCTAATGTTCTAACATATGAGGAGGAGGAGTGTGGAGGAGGAGGAGGAGGAGGAAAAGAATCAAACTCTCATGCAGAGTTATAGCCTCTGTTTATCAGTATTTCATAATCTGACAAGTGCATCAGTCAACAAGGGGTACTTAAACTAAAAATGTAACAAGGGATTTCAACATACAGCATCTACACCCAGTTATTTATTTATTTATTTATTTATTTATTTATTTATGCCATTATTGAACCCAGACAAAGAAGAATTAATGTCTAGTCTCCTTACTTCCTGACAAATAAGCTAGTAACTGGAATGAGAGGTCACTACCCTGCAAACTCACTTACATGCTTAATCCATGTGAATGGCTCTAGGCTAATCCTCTTTTTAAAAAGAATATTAAGTTATCAAACCTATTTTATTTTTATATTTTATTTCATTTTTAAGACTTTTTATTGGATATTTTCTTTATTTACATTTAAATGTTTTCTCCTTTCTAGGTTTCCCCTTCAGAAACTCCCTATCCCATTCCTCCTCCCACTGCCTCAATGTCAGTGCTACCCTACCCACCCACAAACTCCCTTTTTCCCACCCTGGCATTCTCCTACACTGGGGCATCAAACACCCTCAGGCCCAAGGGCCTCTCCTCTCACTGATGTCTAACAAGGCCATCCTCAGCCACATATGTGACTGGAGTCATGGGTCTCTCCATGTGTACCCTTTGATTGGTGGTCCAATCCCTGGGAGCTCTGGGGAGTCTGGCCAGTTGATACTGTTGTTCCTCCCATGGGACTACAACCCGCTCAGCTCCTTCAATTCATCTCCAACTACTTCATCAGGGACCCCACTCTCAGTCCAATGGTTGGTTGCCAACAACTGCCTCTGTATTTGTCAAGTTTGGCAGAGCCTCTCAGGAGACAGCCATATCAGGCTGGCTTCAGCAGTCACTTCCCAGTATCCAAAATAGTGTCCAGGCTAGGTGACTGTATATGAGATAGATCCCTAGGATGGCCTTTCCTTCTGTCTCTGCTCCACACACTGTCTTCATATTTCCTCCTGTGAGTATTTTGTTCCCCTTTCTAAGACACACTGAACCATCCATACTTTGCCCTTCCATCTTCTTGGGCTTTATATGGTCTGTGAATAGAATTTTGGGCATTCTGTACTTTTCAGCTAATATCCACTTATCAGTGAGTACACATCATGTGTGTTCTTCTGTAACTGAGTTACCTCACTCAGAATGATATTTTTAAGTTCCATCCATTTGCCTAAGAATTTCATTAAATCATTGTTTTTAAGGTGAGTGGTATTCCATTGTGTAAATGTACCACATTTTCTGTATCAATTCTTCTATTGAGGAGCATCTGGGTTGTTTCCAACTTCTGGCTATTATAAATAAATGAGCATAGTGGAGCATGTGTCCTTATTACATGTTGGAGCATCTTCTGGGTATATGTTCAGGAGTGGAAGAGCTGGGTCCTCAGGTAGTACTATATCCAATTTTCTGAGGAGCTGCCAAACTGATTTCCAGAGTGGTTGTACCAGCTTGCAATACCACAAGCAACACTCTTCCGAGTGTTCTCTTTCTCCACATCATTGCCCGCATCTGGTGTCACCTGAGTTTTTATCTTAGCCACTCTGACTGGTGTGAGGTGGAATCTGAGGGTTGTTTTGATTTGCATTTCCCTGATGACTAAGGTTGTTGAACATTTTTTTTAGATGCTTCTAAGCCATTCAGTATTCCTCAGTTGAGAATTCTCTGTTTAGCTCTGTTCCCCATTTTTTAATAGGATTATTTGAATCTCTGGAGTCTGACTCTTGAGTCCTTTACATGTATTGGATAGTAGTCCTATGTTGGATGTAGAATTGGTAAAGCTCTTTTCCCAGTCTGTTGGTTGCCATTTTGTTTTGTTGACAATGTCCTTTGCTTTACAGAATCTTTGCAGTTTTATGAAGTCCCATTTGTTGATTCTTGATCTTAGAGCATAAGTCATTGGTGTTCTGTTTAGGAACTTTTCCCCTGTGCCCATGTTTTCAAGGCTTTCCCCCACTTTCTCTTATTCAGTGTACTTGGTTTTATGTGGAGGTTCTCAATCCAGTTAGACTTGAGCTTTGTATATGGAGAGATAATAATGGACCGATTTACATTCTTCTACATTTTGACCTCCAGTTGAACCAGCACCATTTGTTGAAAATGCTGTCTTTTTTCCACTGGATGGTTTTAGCTCCTTTGTCAAACATCAAGTGACAATAGGTGTGTGGGTTCATTTCTGAATGATCCATTCTATCCATTGATCTACCTGCCTGTCACTAAACCAATACCATGCCGTTTTTATCACAATTGCTCTGTAGTACAGCTTGAGGTCAGGATAGTGATTCCACCCAAAGTCCTTTTATTGTTGTGAATAGTTTTCACTATGCTGGACTTTTTGTTATTGCAGATGAATTTGGAAATTGCTCTAACTCTATAAAGAATTGATTTGGAATTTTGATGGAGATTGCATTGAATCTGTATATTGTTTTGGGCAGGATGGCCATTTTTTACTGTATTAATCCTGCCAGTCCATGAGCATGGGAGATCTTTCAATCTTTTATGGACTTTTTCGATTTCTTTCTTCCGAGATTTGAAGTTCTTGTCATAAAAATTGTTCACTTGCTTTGTTAGAGTCACACCAACATATTTTATTTTGTTTGTGAGTATTGTGAAGTGTATCCTTTCGTTAATTTCTTTATCAGCTCACTTAACATTTCAGTATAGGAAGATGACTGATTTGTTTGAGTTAATTTTATAGCCAGCAACTTTGCTTAAGTTGTTTATCAGGCTTAGGAATTCTCTGGTAAAAATTTTGTAGTCACTTATGTATGCTAGCATATCATCTGCAAATAGTGATATTTGACATCTTCCTTTCAAATTTGTATCCTTTGACCTTCTTTTGTTGTCTAATTGCTCTGCTAGAACTTCAAGTACTATATTGAATAAATAGGGAGAGAGTAGACAGCCTTATCTAGTCCCTGATTTTCATGGGATTGATTCAAGTTTCTCTCCATTTAATTTGATGTTGGCTACTGGTTTGCTGTACATTGCTTTTACTATGTTTAGGTATGAGACTTGAATTCCTGATCTTTCCAAGACTTTTAACATGAAGGGATGTGAAATTTTATCAAATCCTTTTTCAGCATATAATGAAATGATCATGGTATTTTTGTTGTTGTTCTTTAAGTAGTGGATGACATTGATGGATTTCCATATATTGAACCATCCCTGAATCCCTTGAATGAAGCCTACTTGATTGTGGTGAATGATCATTTTGATGTGTTCTTGGAATCTATTTGCAAGAATTTTGTTGAGTATTTTTCATGTTGATATTCATAAGGGAAATTGGTCTGAAGATCTCTTTGCTGGGTCCTTGGTGGATTTTGTATCAGCAAAACTGAGGCATCATAGAACAAATTGGGTAGTGTTCTTTTTGTTTTTATTTTGTGAAATAATTTGAAGAATATTTGTATTAGGTCTACTTTGAGTGTTTGATAGAATTCTGCACTAAACCCATCTGGTCCTGGGCTTTTTTTGGTTGGGAGACTTTTAATTACTGGTTCTATTTCTTTAGGGTTTATGGGACTGTTTAGATGGTTTATCTGATCCTGATTTAACTTTGGTATTTGGTATCTGTCTAGAAAATTTTCCACTTCCTTAAGATTTTCCATGTTTGTTGAATATATGCTTTTGGAGTAGAACCTGATGATTTTTTTGTTTCCTCAGTTTTTGAAGTTATATCTCCCTTTTCATTTCTAATTTTGTTAATCTTTATATTCTCTGGTTAGACTGACTAAGCATTTATCTATCTTCTTGATTTTCCAAATAATAAGCCCCTGGTTGGGTTGATTGTTTGTATACTTCTTTTTGTTTCTACTTGGTTGATTTTATTTGAGTTTGATTATTTTCTGCCATCTACTCTTCTTTGGTGTACTTGCTTCTTTTTGTTCTAGAGCTTTCAGGTTTGCTGTTAAGCTGCTTGAGTATCCTCTCTTCAGTTTCTTTTTGGAGGAGAGCTATGAGTCATCAGAGCTATGAGTTTTCCTCTTAACACTGCTTTCAGTGTATTCTATAAGTTTAGATATGTTGTGCCTTCATTTACATTAAATTCTAGAAAGTATTTAATTTATTAATTTCTTGCTTTACCAAGTTATCATTGAATAGGACATTTTTCGGCTTCCATGTGTATATGAGCTTTTTGTTGTTTTTGTTGCTATTGAAGAACAGCCTTAGACCATGGTGATCTGATAGTATGTATGGGATTATTTTAATCTTCTTGTATCTGTTGAAGCCTGTTTTGTGACCAATTGTATTGTCAATTTTGGTGATGGTACTATGAGGTGCCGAGAAGAAAGTATATTCTTTTGTTTTAGGATAAAAAGTTTTATAGATATCTGTTAAATCCATCTGTTTCATAACTTCTGTTAGTCTCACCGTGTTTCTGCTTAGTTTGTGTTTCCATGGTCTGTCCATTGATGAGAGTGGTATGTTTAAGTCTCCCAGTTTTATTGTGTGAGGTGCAATTTGGGCTTTGAGCTTAAGGAAAGTTTCTTTTATGAATGTGTGTGCCCTTGTATTTGGAGCTTAAATGTTCAGAATTGATATTTCTTGGTAATTTTTTTTCTTTGATGAGTATGAAGTGTCTTTCCTTATCCTTTTAGATAACTTTTCATTAAAAGTTGATTTTATTCAATATTAGAATGGCAATTCCAGCTTGTTTGTTTCTTGGGACCATTTTTTTGGAAAATTGTTTTCCAGCCCTTTACTCTGAGGTGGTGTCTGTCTTTGATGCTGAGGTTTCCTGTATGCAGCAATATGCTGGGTCCTGTTTACATATCCAGTCTGTTAGTCTATGTCTTTTTACTGGGGAATCAAATCCATTGATGTTAAGAGATATTAAGGAATAGGGATTGTTGGTTCCCGTTATTTTTGATGTTATTTTTATGTTTGTGTAGCTATCTCCTTTTGGGTTTGTTGAGAGAAGATTACTTTCTTGCTTTTTCTAGTGCATAGTTTTCCTCTTTGTGTTGAAGTGTTTTCCATCTATTATCCTTTGTACGGCTAGATTTGTGGAAAGATATTGTGTAAATTTGTTTTTGTCATGGAATACCTTGGTTTCTCCATCTATGGTAATTTAGAGTTTTGCTGGGTTTAGTAGCCTGGGCTGGCATTTGTATTTTCTTAGGATCTGTAGGACATCTTCTCCTGATCATTTAACTTTCATAGTCTCTGGTAAGAACTCTGGTGTAATATGCTATTTGACCTTTTTCCCTTACTGCTTTTAATATTCTTTCATTGTTTAGTGCATTTGGTGTTTTCACTATTATGTGATGGGTATCTTTTTCTTTAGGTTAGAAAAAAATTTCTTCTATAGTTTGTTGAAGATATTTACTCGCCTTTTAAGTTGGGAATCTTCAATCTTTTCTATACCTATTATCCTTAGATTTGGTCTTGTCCTGGCTTTCTTGGATGTTTTAAGTTAGGAGCTTTCTTCATTTTGCATTTTCTTCAACTGTTGTATTAATGTTTTCTATGGTATCTTCTGCCCCTGATATTTTGTATTCTATCTCTTGTATTTGGTTGGTGATGCTTCGATCTATGACTCCTGATTCTTTTCCAAGGTTTTCTATCTCCAGGGTTGTCTCCCTTTATGATTTCTTTATTGTTTCTATTTCCAGTTTTAGATCCTAGATGGTTTGGTTCAATTCCTTCATCTATTTCATTGTGTTTTCCTGTAATTCTTTAAGGGATTTTTGTATTTCCTCTTTAAGAGCTTCTACCTGTTTACCTGTGTTCTCCTGTATTTCTTTAAGGAAGTTATTTATGTCCTTCTTAAAGTCCTCTATCATCCTCATGAGATGTGGTTTTTAAATCAGATTCTTGCTTTTCTAGTGTGTTGGGGTTTCCAGGGCTTGATGTGGTGGGAGAATTGGATTCTGCTGATGCCAAGTAGCCTTGGTTTCTGTTGCTTACATTCTTGCCCTTGCCTCTCATCATCTGGTTATCTCTGGTGTTAGCTGGCCTTGTTAGGTGACTTGTACCTCCTGCAAGCCTGTATGTCAGTATTCCTGGGAGAAAAGTTCTCTCCAGGAGGAATTTGGGTCTGGAGAGCTGTGTCATAGGATCAGCTCCAGGGTGCAGATGGAAACCAGAAGGATCCTTGGTTTCTGTGTCCTGAAGTTTTTGTGCAGGACCCTCAGAGCAGAAGTAGTGATCTTACCTGTGCTCACAGGTATGTCAGCACTTTTAGGAGACCAGCTGTCAAATGGTGGTATTTGGGTATGGATCACGATGGCACCGATTCTGCTCCAGGCACAGATGGAAATTGGAAGATCAAAGCCATTTTAAATTGACATTCTTTGTATCAGAGTCCAACCAGTCTTTAGACCCACTCTATGTATTTTAATATAAAAGAAATCATTCTGTAGGTGATCATACTCATTTGAGGACAGTGTAGAGAACCCATACAGGATGCTGCAGTATTAACTAGGCCAAACATTTGTCCAGCCTGGAAATATACTTCTCGCAGAAACTAAATTTGAGGGTTATTCGAGGAAAGTCATACAATTCTCTTGGGTTGATATTTGCTTGATGGGAACAGTCACAAAGGGTTGGGCCAGCTATGAAAAAGTCAGGTTGAATAAAGGTACCAGAGGAAGCAAAAGGAGAATGACAGAAATACCCTGACTTCTCCTATCCTTTCACCTTCTGAATGCTCCCAATTTTTTTTCTTGACAGTTGGTACCACTTGACCTCATATAGCAAAGCTGAATCAATGTCTATGGAGAAACTAGCATTCACTAGCAGGTCTTCCTTTAGACATGTTGAAATATTAAATTTATTAGCAAGTAATTTGTTGATACTATTTAGGATTTTGAATTCTTTTCATACTTTAGTAGGTAAGCAACTTCTATCAAATAAAATTTAAGGGAAATATGCACAAGAATATGGATCTAATATGCAAAATTCTAAATAAATAAATAAAATTGAAAATATTCAAATTAATACATTAAATAAATTAAATTCTCTTTTCTAAGAATCCATGTTCCCTAGTCTTTGAATTTTATTATTCTCATAGTTATCTTTGTATATAAGCTTATACACAAGTATTTTGCTTTTAAAACTGACATCACGTTTATGATAATTGATGTTAGCTCCTTGGTTCATGTCCTCAAAACAAAATAGGAGTGTTAGAAGGAAGATTGAATGGCAATGAATATTTTTCCAGTCAGTTCTTATCAAATGGTCTAGCTACAACATAGTCAGCAGTAATGTAAAACTAGGATAAACTCAGGAAAATGGGAAGCTTGCCTATACATTAGGGTTTTAAAAGAATCACAGCCTAAGTTCTTTAATGGTTACCTTTTGCTAGAGGCCTTAATCAATATGGTTATGTATTTTTCCCTTGAGAATATTTCTTTAGTAATTGGAAGAATAAATGCATATGGTGTGGTTGCTAGGGTTTTCTAATATTCTTTAGTAGGAAGTCAAGAGGTTAACTTGTCAATATTTTAAATGGAAGCCAGTGTTCATGCTCTGACATCTTATTGTAATTTGTGTATAATAAGAGAGAATGTTTCAACTCTGAATTTCTTTAATCATAAATATGTAATTAAATAAGAGAAAAGAAAAAGAACAATGGTGGTTGGGTAGTAAAGGTCGTGAGTGACAGGAAAGGAAGGAGTGCTTAACTTCAAAGTTACTCAAAACTATAGTCCCCTGTCTGGCTTCTCATCATTACAGGTTCATATGAGTGACAGAACAGTTCAGAAGGTGTATATATACAATAGGTTCTATTTACTCACTGCCATTCTGTATAGACCTTACAAAGGAAGAAAGTAACATGGAATGTTTAAATTCGGAGAGAACTCTCAGCTCTTGAACTACAAACAGTAGTGGCAATACCCCAGGCCATAGGTGAGTACCAAGAACTACAATGTCTTGGGATGTTCTTGCTAGAGGAATCCTTTCCATCTTCAATGTTTCTCTACTTGGGAAGTTAAAGTGACTGTGTAGCTTCATTTGTTAGCTCTTATTCTATACCCAGCTGGAGGATTTCTTTAAATTTTTCTCCATCCCCACTCCTTGTGACAAGTCTAATTTCCCCCAATAATTCCCACTTATCTTGGTTTTAAGATGCTTGGTAATCCTCACTATCATTAAGATATTTCATATTTTATCAAGGCTGATTTGAGATGGTGAACTCGTGTTTGTATTATGTATATACTAACCAGGACATAGAATATACAACCATTTATTTGCGCATAGTGCTTCCTGGCCAAAACCTATTAGCTCATGCTTTGTGGTGGTTATGTCCCCAGTCTTAAGTGTATTAAGTAAATAGTTTACTAAGCTAATGTGCCTTTAAATTTTTGTCAGATAAGCTTGGCTTACTTTAAATTTTCACCATCTGTTATATTTGTAAATACTTGCTCATTTATTTTATGTATAAATATCAGCCAAATTGTGATTGATTGTTGTTTGAGGTTTTTTTTTCTGGTATTTCTGGAGAAAGTTATTCATCTGCAATATAATCTCAACTTTTAATGTCAAACAGAAATTCTAAAAGTCAATTCATAGGTTCATTTTGAACATAAAATAAACTATGATTAATAGTAACCTTGATCCATAAGTATATATTGGATGTGTGTGTTCTATAATTAAATTTAATCTAAAGTCTAAGCCATTATTTCTTGTGCTAGTGAGGAATGCAACACTAGTCATACCCAAGGTTTGCAGAACTTACACATGACATTGGAATTTAGCATGTACTTGCAGGCCTTTGGGGGTTGTTTGGATGAGGAGCAATAGTTTAGTAAATTGCAGAAGACAGAACAAAAGTAGAAAGCATTAAGCAGGTGAAGCCCAGATATACTGAATGAACAGACATTATCTTCTTCTACAATTTTTAGCCATATGTAATAGAAAGAAAAAGAGAAAGAGGAAAAATATTCATTGAAGGGGTCTTTGAACTGTTAGATTGTGTAGGTTGAAGAGTGATATTTTGTGCTCTGAAATTGAAAGTTTGGGAGTTATGCCATTTTTTCCTTTGGAGGAAGAAAGCAATATGGATTCCTTTGTATTTCTCTGCAACATAAACATAACAGAAGCAAGCATGGGTGGGCATGTGTCGGAATAAAATTTTAACATTAGGGAGCTCCATTATGATTCATTAGACTGATGGAAAAAAGTGATACAGAGACTTTTGGGTAAAATATGTTCACAATCAATATATGTTTCATCAACATTAGAGGCTCTTCCTCCTCAGACAGAATCATTGCAACCAACCCTTGAGAGTCAAATTTCTGCATGCCCTACCTCCTACCAATCCTCATCTTCATATTAGCTCATCAAAGATGAATAAAGCTATTATAGAAATTGAATTATAGTCAGTCAGGGCAGAAGAGTTATTTAGAAGAATCTGCTCCATTTAGAATAAAAATGAATATATATATGAAAAATATAAGTTCTTTCTACTATCATTTTCATCTAATTTAATAAATAGCATTTATTTAAGAGTAAATAGGTAACAGTGTCATTTTTATGTTATAGTTGAAGGGAACTGAATAATATGGCCATTGCTATTAAGCTCCTAACAAGTAAAATACAGAGAAGTAAATGAAGAATATTAACAATATACTTTAATAATAATATTCCTTTATGCAGAAGATATAAAATATAAATATTCTATGCCCTTAAGTGTGATTTATAGATTATTTTTAACCATATTAAAGCTTAACAAATTAAACTTTACTTTATGGTGCATTTTATAGCTTTTACAATATACTATATCTTTCAATACTCAAAATTATCTTGAGAAGGAAGAACTTGCAATTTTGAGAGAGACTCTAATGAAGTTGAATGACTTTCCAGCATTAATTTATTAATTAGTAAATAACAAAGGAGATTCTGATACTAATATCATGCACACTACATCCTGCCAATTATATTGCTCAAGGTATATTATATATCTTGAGAACAAGGGGCATGTTTCCTGATTTAGATCATACTTTTGCATTGAATTCTGGCTTAGAGGCCTGCTGTGTTTTTTCTTCCTTCCTTCCTTCCTTTCTTTCTTTCTTTCTTTCTTTCTTTCTTTTCTTTCTTTCTTTTTTCCTTTCTTCTTTCTTTCTTTCTTTTCTTTCTTTTTTCCTTTCTTTCTTTCTTTCTTTCTTTCTTTCTTTCTTTCTGTCTGTCTGTCTGTCTTTGTTTCTGTCTTTCTTTTCTTTCATGTTAAAATATGATTTATTAATTGCTATTTTTTGTTTATTTTTTCAAGACAGGGTTTCTCTGTATAGCCCTGGCTATCCTGGAACTCACTCTGTAGACCAGACTAGCCTCAAAATCATAAATGTCCCTAACTCTGCCTCCCAAGTGCTGGGATTAAAGGTGTGTGCCACCACTGCCTGCTATTTTTATTATTAAATTTATATCTTCCTCACTGCCCACCTCTGAGCCCTCTCCCACAATCCTTCCCTTTTTCCTCCCCTTTACTTCTGAATGGGTGAGGGACCTCCTAGGCATCCTGTTACCCTGACGCTTCAAATCACTGTCATCCTATCAGATCACTGTGGACTAAGGCTATTCCTCAATAACAACATAAACAATAGAAGCCCCATATACACATAGAAGCATAACAATACTCTAATCAATGATAACTTGGTCAAGGAAGAAATAAAGAAAGAAATTAAAGACTTTCTAGAGTTTAATGAAAATGAAGCCACAACATATCCAAACTTATGGGACACAATGAAAGCAGTCCTAAGAGGAAAACTCATAGCTTTAAGTTACTCTAAGAAGAAACTTGTGAGAACATATACCAGCAATTTGACAGCACATCTGAAAGCTCTAGAACAAAAAGAAGCAAATTCACCCAAGAGGAGTCAAAGGCAGGAAATAATCAAACTCAGGGCTGAAATCAAACAAATGGGAACAAAAAGAACCATACAAAAAACAACCAAACTAGGAGCTGGTTCTTTGAGAAAATCAACAAAATAGATAAACCCTCAGCCACACTAACTAGAAGAGACAGAGACAGTATCCTGATTAACAAGATCAGAAATGAAAAGGGAGATATAACAACAGACACTGAGGAAACCTAAAAAATCATGAGATCCTACTACAAAAGCATATACTCAACAAGACTGGAAAACCTGGATGAAATGGACAATTCTCTAGACAGATACTAGGTACCAAAGATAAATTAAGATCAGATAAATGATTTAAACAGTCCCATATCTGCTAATGAAATAGAAACAGTCATTAATAGTCTCCCAACCAAAAAAAATCCCAGGACCAGATGGGTTTAGTGCAGTTTTATCAGACCTTCAAAGAAGACCTAATACCAATACTCCTCAAACTATTCCACAAAATAGAAACAGTAGGTACTTTACCCAATTCGTTCTATGAAGCCACAATTACTCTTATACCTAAACCACACAAAGACCTAACAAAGAAAGAAAACTTCAGACCAATTTCCCTTATGAGTATCGATGCAAAATACTCAATAAAATTCTTGCAAACCAAATCCAAGAACACATCAAAGCAATCATTCATCATATTCAAGTACGCTTCATCCCAGGGATGCAAGGATGGTTCAATGTACAGAAATTCATCAACGTAATTCACTAAATAAACAAACTCAAAGAAAAAAAAACATATTATCTTCTTATTAGATGCTGAGAAAGCATTTGACAAAATCCAACACCCCTTCAAGATAAAAGTCTTGGAAAGAACAGGAATTCAAGGCCCATACTTAAACATAGTAAAAGCAATATACAGCAAACCAGTAGTCAACATCAAACTAAATTGAGAGAAACTTGAAGCAATCCCACTAAAATCAGGGACTAGACAAGGCTGCCCACTCTCTTCCTACCTATTCAATATTATATGTGAAGTCCTACCTAACAAATGGAGATCAAAGTGATACAAATTGGAAAGGAAGAAGGTAAATTATCACTATTTGCAGATGGTCTGAGAGTATACTTAAGTGACCCCAAAAATTCCACCAGAGAGTTCTTAAACTGGATATATAACTTCAGCAAAGTAGCTGGATATAAAATTATCTCAAGCAAATCAGTGGCTTTCCTCTACTCAAAGATAAACAGGCTGAGAAAGAAATTAGGGAAACAACACCCTTCACAATAGTCACAAATAATATAAGATACCTTAGTGTGACTCTATGTAAGCAAGTAAAATATCTATATGACAAGAACTTCAAGTCTCTGAAGAAGAAAATCAAAGATCTCAGAAGATGGAAAGATCTCCCATGATTGTGGATTGGCAGGATTAATATAGTAAAACTGGCCATCCACCTGAAAACAATCTATAGATTCAGTGCAATTCTTACCAAAATTCCAACTCAATTCTTCACAGACTTAGAAAGAGCAATTTGCAAATTCATGTCATGCATTGGGGGGAATGAGTTACCTCACTCATGATGATATTCTTATGATTCATCTATTTACCTGCAAAATTCATGATGTCTTTGTTCTTAATATCTAAATACTATTCAATTTTTTAGATTTTTCCACATTTTCTTCATCTATTCTTCACCTGAGGGATATCTAGGTTGTTTCCATTTTCTTGCTATTATGGATAAAGCTGCTATGAGCATAGTTGAGCAAATTTCTCTGTAGGGTGGTGGAACTTTTGTGTATATGGCCAGGAGTGGTATAGCTGATTCTTGAGGTAGAGCTATTCCCAATTTTCTGAGAAACTACCAAATTGGTTGCAAAAGTTTGCACTCTCACTAGCAAGGAAGGAGTGTTCCCCTTGTACCATATCCTTGCCAGCATGTGTTATCTCTTGAGTTTTTAATCTTAGTCATTCTGGCCAGTGTATGATGGAATCCCAGAATTGCTTTGATTTCCATTTCTCTGATGACTAAAGACTTTGAACTTTTCTTTATTGGCTTCTTGCTCATTCAAGATTCCTGATCTTAACGTTGATGAGTGGTATGTGTCTGAAAAAATAGTCCTTTCACAAAGATTTTCCAGTTTTGTGGAGTACTGGCTTTTGTTTCTGGTTTGTTTTGCTTTTTTTTTTTTTTTTAGATTCTTTACCATTTTATTAAAATACAGCTATTAGATCCTCAAAACACTTGTTCTCTATGAATTAAAAACTGAAAAAATGTTCCTAGAGACATTTTATATCATGTATAAAATTTATATAACTCAGAGATTTAATGATTCACCTCTGAGTCACTCATAAAACACCCAAGAAAGCTAGAACTGGTCCCTGGTGCCCTTCTTTCATGGCCTAGAACAGTGTCTCTCTGTATCCTGAAGTTCACAGTGTCTTTACTAGGCTAATACAGATGAGCAAACAGGTGAATGCAGGTTCATCTCTTTCAATAGAAAATGCCTTTCATGGGATTCAGATTGGTGATAAATCTAGCTCCCCATGAAGACTTTCTGAATGACTTACGAAATTTATAAATAAGATTATTTTCCATTCCAATTTCAAAGTGTATCAGAATATAAATACCTGCTATTGCTAGAAACAGTAATAAATCACAGCTTTGTGTAACTGAAGAGAACATCAGTGAATAGAAAATTATTTGAGAAATATTTACAGAATTCATATCTCGAATTCCTGAGTTTATACTTTAGATAATATTGAGGCTGGCCTATTATTTTTTATTCTTTTAAAATTAATTATTTATTCACATCTCAAATTTTGCCACCCTCCAGGAATCACCTCCCAGAGTTCTTCACTCCATACCACCTTTCCTTCATCTCTGAAATGGTGTTCCTCCTCTTATGCCTGGCCCCACTCCTAGGCATCCAGATTCCTTGGGGCATCAGGTCTCTACAGGATTAGGCATATCCTCCCCCACTGAGTCCAGACAAAGCAGTCCTTTATATACATGCAGGGCAGAGGGTGCGGTGGTATTGGTATCATGGGTCAGCCCATGTATGCATGTAAACTATATGGAATACCAGCTTTTGAAGTAAGTTCACATACATGGTTGTGTTTTGATTTTCTGTTTGTTCACTTTTTTTGGTGTCGAGCCTACTCTTTAATGGTTGAGCCATCTCTCTAGCCACTGAGCATTCTTGAATGTAACAACCAAGTCAATAGTCCCATGAAAGGGTAGAACTCTCTGGGAAATCATGATTCAGGTCTCTTCTTTTAATGTAGGCCTTTCTTTAATCTCCACATTTGTTCTAACAGCTAATCTATTCAGATATATTTTCATTTTTAATGGCAAAAACTGTAAAAACCTTAAACATACAGACTGTGTCTTAAACCAAATATTTTAACTTTATAGTACTTCAGATTCTTCATCTACAAATGGGTTTAATAATTGTGGTTTAGTTTTGCTATTTTTTTCTTTTCTTAAAGATAGCCTCCCCAAAAAAAGTGATGGTCTAGCTCATGCACACATTAATTTTGAAACCTTCTTGCAGGGGATGCTAGGAGTAGGGAGAACTTGAACATATTACTTCTAACATGAAGATAAAGATATTTTTCTCACAGTCTACCACCACCTTTCTTAACAAAGCTGCATTTCTTTTTTTTTCTTTTAGATATTTTCTTTATTTACATGTAAATTTCTCCATTCCCAGTTTCCCC
>NW_022196905.1:3437018-3457121 GCF_008632895.1 Mastomys coucha
GAACTCAAGAAGAAGGAAGACCAAAAGGTGAACATTTCATTCCTTCTTAAAAGGGGGAACCAAATACAAAGCTGCATTTCTTAGAAACACTCAGCAGTTTGCAGAGAAAGCAGTCCAGAGCATCTCCTTGCTTCCAGTGCATGTTTGCTCCACATTAACAAGTTTTTGGTAACAAGAAAAGAAGATTATCTTTAAGGATAAGAATTACTTATTAAAATATATTTAAGTTGGTTTCCCTCTGGGGTATATATAATTAAAAGGCTCCTTATAGGGCTCTGGGAAACTGGAGTCCAGTCTGAATCATAACCGGCCAAGATCAAAACAATGAATATGAAATCATAAAATATGTTAGAAGATGATTTGATTTTTATTGTGTTGTACAACATTAGAAGAACAGAAAGTGCTGCAAAACTCTTATTCTAGAAGAAACTATATATTCTCAGTGGGTTATTCTGTGCTTTGAGAAATAATACCTCTTTTTTATATCTTCCACAAAGACGACAAAGGAGGAAGCTGGTAGTGAAGCCCACTAAAAGGCTACATTAATCACTTATGGATGTGATCCTAGTGCTATGAACTTCATCTTCCTTTGTGCCATAAAAACAGCAAATGTGATATTCTATGAACCTTTCCCTCCTTTGATGGATGACTGTCAGAATGTGAAGTATAGAGGATTGGCAAGGATGATTATACCTTTTCAGAAGCCCACGTTCTGATTCCATGATTGTTTTT
This sequence comes from Mastomys coucha, assembly GCF_008632895.1. NCBI lineage: Eukaryota > Metazoa > Chordata > Mammalia > Rodentia > Muridae > Mastomys > Mastomys coucha. The sequence continues at coordinate 3,437,751 of NW_022196905.1, forward strand.
TTCAAACTTGATTTTTGTCCTCAAGTTTTCCCCTGCAATGGAAGTCTCCCATTTTATTATATAAGAACCCCCCACTGGCTGTGCTTAGTCCCTGCAAAGAAGTTATCTTCACCAGGGTCCTGAGCCTAAGAATGATGTTTCAAATGCTAATTTTAGTGCTGTGCCCTAAAGCTGAAGGTCCATGGAACCAAATATAAACTAGACATTATTTCCACTCCAAATATCTGTGTCAGAAAGCATATAGTGTCAGATGCCTAATAATGTCAAACTTCTCTTAAAATAAAACAGTTCAACAGTCCAGGCAGAAAAGCAGGTAGGGTGATTGCAGAGTTCCACTTCCAGACTCATCCCAACTCTGCAGCAGACCACGTCTGATAGCCTCTTCCCAGCTCATCTCTAGTCAGTCTCACAGATCTTAACATTTTATCCTCTCTTAGCCAACAAGCTGCTTTTTCCCTCCCCCTAATTCCAGAAGTCATTCTTTTGGAATCCACAGATCACTCAAGCAAGAGAAGCAAGATAGCTAATGTAGTTCCAGGAAGCATTTGTAAACCCCAAAAGACAAATCAGGAGCCAATCCAATGCAATTTCACTAGGTTTTTGTTCACAAGCTCCAGCTTGGTTTTGACTCACCATTGATCCTTAGGACAGTTTCTGTGGAGAAGCCCTGAACCCTCATTGGGATAAGGTTTTATAAGAAATGTCAAGCAAGGGGTGAATGTTTCTAGGCTAGCAAGCATCTATTTGGGGTGGGAATATGGTTTTTAACATAATTGGCTTGTGCTTCTGCTTTCATCCTGATTGGTGGTTGTTAGGAAGTGAAGTGCCAGGGGTGGCCTTGTAACCTGGAGGTGCAAATTTGTTGGGGAATAATGTGGAGACTGGTGCTTAGACATAGGTCTTTTGGGGAGATAACCTGGAAAATGGCACTATATGCTGGCCTATAACTTGAGTTCAATCTTAGATCAGGTTATCTAAGATAGAGTCTGAATCCCCCAAAATTGGTCTCTCAGAAATTACAGATATTCACTTCTTCCTCAGCAACTCCAAGTCTAATTCCCTAGGCTCACCAGCAGCTCTGCAGGACCCACTCCTCTTGAACACACAGACAATATATAGGCAACACACAGACACTACACTCTCCTAAGAACCAAAAACGGCAACAGAAACCAAGAAACAAAACACCCGCTCAATAAAGATAAGGCCAGATACCAGCACCTAGAATTTTCTTTGACTGTTGCATCAATGTTTTCTATGGTGTCTTCTGCCCCTGAAATTCTTTCTTCTACCTCTTGTATTCTGTTGGTGATGCTTGCACCTATGACTTCTGATTCTTTCCTAGGATTTGTATCTCCATTTGTATTTCCTAGGTTTTGGTTATCTCTCTTTCTGATTTCTTTATTGTTTCTATTTCCATTTTTAGATTATGGATGGTTTTGCTCATTTCCTTCACATGTTTGAGTGTGTTTTCTTGTAGTTCTTTAAGGGATTTTTGTGTTTCTTCTTAAAGGGCTTCTAGCTGTTTACCTGTGTTCTCCTGTATTTCTTTGAGGGTGCTATTTATATCTTTCTTAAAGTCCTGTATCATCATCATGAGAAGTGATTTTTATTTCTGAATCTTGCTTTTCTGGTGTGATGGTGTGTCCAGGACTTGCTTTGGTGGGAGAATTGGGTTCTGATGATGCCAAGTAACCTTGGTTTGTGTTGCTTATATTCTTACGCTTGCTCTGCACCATCTGGGTATCTCAAGTGCTACCTGCTCTTGCTAAATCTGACTGGATTTCCTGTGATCCTGGTTGTGTCAGAACTCCTCAGAGTCAGGGTGACACTGTGGTCCTGTGATTCTGGGATCCTGTGACCCTGGGCTTGCTAGAGCACTTGGGAGTGGAGCTTCCTCTGGGTCTTGTGGAACTGGCTGTGGAGATAGCACCGAAGGTTTTCTCAGGACACCTGCCAGCCAGACAGACCAGAAGGAACCTGAGCCACTGGGCTGGTTGAGTTCCTGTGTGCCTGGTCCTGCTGGTCCCAGTTACTCTGGGTGTTAGGACAGATGTGTCCTCCTCACCTCTCATTCTGGTGCATCTTAGAGTGCCTAGGAGTGGAGCTTCCTCTGGGTGTTGTGGGACTGGTGAGGGAGCTTGAGACCAAGGTCAACTTTGGTTGGGAGGTTTTTGATGATTGTTTCTATTTCTTTATGGGATATGGGACTGTTTAGATAGCTTACCTGAACTTTATTTAACTTTGGTACATGGTAAGTGTCTAGAAAATTATTCATTTCATCTAGATTTTCCAGTTTTGTAGAGAACAGACTTTTGTAGTTAGATCTGACTTTTTTTTTAAATTTTCTCAGATTCTGTTGTTATGTCTCCCTTTTCATTTCTGATTTTGTTACCTTGGATAGTGTGTCTTTTCCCTTTAGTTATTGTGTCCCATAGATTTGGGTATGCTGTGTCTTCATTTTCATTGAATTTAAAAAAGTTCTTGATTTCTTTCTTTATTTCTTCCCTGAACAACTTACTGTTGAGCAGATTGCTGTTTAATTTCCATGAGTATGCAGGCTTTCTGTTGTTTTTGTTGTTATTGAAGTCTAGCCTTAATACTTGTTGATGTAATAGAATTCATGAGATTATTTTAATCTTCTTATATCTGCTGAGGCTTGTTTTGTGTCTGATTATATGGTCAATTTTGGAGAAAGTTCAATGCGGTGCTAAGAAGAAGGTATACTCTCTTGTTTGGAGGAGAACTGTTCTGTAGATATCTGTTAAATCCATTTGACTAATAATTTCTAGTAGTTTCACTGTGTTTCTGTTAAGTTTCTCTTTTAATGGCCTTTTCATTGGTGAAAGTAAAGTCTTGAAGTCTCCCACTATTATTGTGTGAGGTTCAATGTGTTTTGAGCTTTAATAACTTTTCTTTTACAAATGTGGGTGCCATTGCATTTGGAGTATAGATGTTCAGAATTGAAACTTCCTCTTGGTGGAATTTTCTTTTTATGAATATGAAGTGTCTTTTAATATTTTGTTTGATAACTTTTGCTTAAAAGTCTATTTATTAGATAATAGAATGGCAACTCCTTCTTGTTTTTTGGGACCATTTTATTGGAAAGCGTTTTTTTTTCCATCACTTAACTCTGAGGTAGTGCCTTGTCTTTTTCACTGAATTGTGTTTCTTGAATGTGGCAAAATTATGGATCCTATTTACACATCCAGTCTGTTAGCCTGAGTCTTTTTATTGAGGAATTGAATCCATTGATGGTGAGAAATATTAAAGACTAATGATTGTTACTTCCTGGTTTGTTGTTGTTGTTGTTGTTGTTGTTGTTGAAGGTGGTATTATGTGTGTTTGATGCTCTTCTTCTGGAATTGTTGTGAGATTATTAATTTCTTGTGTTTTCTTGGGTGTAGTTCCTCCTTTTGTTGTTCCTTTTGTTGGAGTTTTGCTTCTAGTATCCTCTGTTGGGATGTATTCATAGAAAGATATTATTTAAATGTGGTTTTGTCAAGGAATGTCTTGGTTTCTCTACCTACAATGATTGAGAATTTTTCTGTGTATAGTATCCCAGGATGGCACGCGTGTCCTCTTAGAGTCTGTATGGCATCTGTTGATGAGCTTCTGGCTGTTAACCTCTTTCTCTTGAGAAGCCTAGTATAATGCTAATAGGTCTGCCTTTATATGTTACTTGGCCTTTTTCCTTTACGATTTTTAATATTCTCTCTTTGTTCTGAAGATTTAGTGTTTTGATTATTATACTGTGAAAGGATTTTCATTTTTGGTGCAATTTAATTGGTATTCTGTAGGCTTCTTATATGTTTATGACCATGTCTTTTTTTACCATAAGGGAAGTTCTCTTTTCTAATTTTGTTGAAAATGTTTTCTGGACCCTGGAACTAGGAGTCCTCATTTTCTTCTATTATTATTCTTAGGTTGGTTTTCTTTGTTTTGTCCCAAAGTTCCTGGGTAGTTTGGTTTAGGGATTGTACTGGTTGGTTTTTTGTGTAAATTTGATACATGCTGGAGTTATCACAGAGAAAGGAGCTGGCATTTTCTCAATTCATGATCAAGGGGAAAGGGCCCATTGTGGGTGGTGCCGTCCTGGGATAGTAGTCTTGGGATCTATAAGAAAGCAAGCTGAGCAAGCCAGGGAGAGCAAGCCAGTAAGATCCTCCATGGCTTCTGCATCAGCTCCTGCTTCCTGATCTGCTGGAGTTCCAGTCCTGACTTCCTTTAGTGCTGAACTGCAATATGGAAACAGAAGCTGAATAAACCCTTTCTTCCCCAACTTGCTTCTAGGTCATGATGTTTGTACAGAAATAGAAACCCTGACTAAGACAGGAACATTTTACTCTTTGCATTTTCTTTGATGGATGTGTGCATATCTTCTATGGTATCTTCTACCCCTGATATTTTCTTTTCCATTGCTTGTTTTCGATTGGTGATTCTTGCATTTGTAGCTACTGATCTCTTTCATAGGTTTTATATCTCCCTGGTTGTCCCTATTTGTGATTTCTTTAATTTTTTGTATTTCCATTTTTAGGTCTTGGAACATTTTTTTCTTCAATTCCTTCACCTGTTTGATTGTATTTTCCTGTATTTCTTTGAGGGATTTATTTGTTTCCCTTCAAAGGACTTCTATCTGTTTGCCTATATTCCTTTAAGGGAGTTATTTATATTCTTTTTTTTTTTTTTTTTTTTGGTTTTTCGAGACAGGGTTTCTCTGTATAGCCCTGATTGTCCTGGAACTCACTCTGTAGACCAGGCTGGCCTCGAACTCAAAAATCTTCCTGCCTCTGCCTCCCAAGTGCTGGGATTAAAGGTGTGTACCACCACTGCCCGGCTCATTGATATTCTTTATAAACACCTATATTATCTTTATCAGATGAGATTTTAGGTCAGAATCTTGCTCTTTCAGTTGGTTAGGGCATTCAGGGCATGCTGTGGTAGTCAAAGTAGGTTCTAATGATGCCAGATTTCACTGGCTTCTGTTGGTTATGTTCTGGTGCTTGTCTTTCACCATCTGGTTATCTCTGGTGTTAACTGGTTAGGGTGCCTCAGATTCAAGCAGCTCTCCTCAAAGGCAAGTAGAGGTATGTGCCCTAGGTTAGATCAAGCCTCCTGGGAGGCAGGCAGTGCTGTCTCGGCTTAGGACAGGCCTCTAGTGCCCCTGGTTAGATCAGGCTTCCTGTGTTCCTGTGTTTTTCTGTCCTTGGTAATGTCAATGCTCCTGGGACATAGCCTAGGCAGGCTTTCGAATGTGTCATAGGTGCATGTGGAGGTACATGCTAGAAGGGGGATGATGCTCAGACAGTACAGGATAAACCACATGTCTGCTGGGATTTTTGAGTGTGGCATGTGTATTGGGGAAGGGGCTTTACCTGAGCTCCCGGTTATGATAGACTGCTTGAGAGACAGGTAGGCTGTGGGATTCTAAAGGGAGGGGCAGGCTCAGCAATCCATATTCTTGGTTATAGCAGGCTTCCTGTAAGACAGGTAGGCTGTGGCATCCCAGGGGTCTGTAGAGGCAAGCTCAAGATCTGCTAGGTGTTCAGGTGGATGTGCAGCCTGGAAGGAGGATAAACTGCGTAAGGTTTTTAAAATACGATTTACATTTACAGACCTACATGTTATTACTCCCTCACTTATCATTCCTTTCCTTGTCTCATTTACTAGGCATTTGCTTCTTTCTTCTATGTGTTATTTTGTGAGTAGTTAGATGGTAAAGGACACAAGAATTTATTACAAAATCTACATACTCCAGAGCCAGGCAGAATAAATCTCAAACATGCCTAATGTTTTATTATTTACTTCCTTTTTGCATTTTGTTATGGCAAGTTAGTTCTCATTCTATATTTCAGTTTTTTTCACCTATAAAAGGAAGAAATAAAAATTACAGTATTGTTTTGGCAAATGAGGTGGCACACTTAATGTTCTGTAACAAACAGTAATACTTCATCATACTTACTAACCTTTGTACTTCTCTCTTCTTTGCTTATGCTTCTGAAAATGATGTTGTTGTAGCAAGATAGTTTCTGACCTTGTAAACTGATGAAAAGTGTGTGAAAACTGGGATTTCCTAACTTAACTCTCTATTTGTATGGGAACCATTAACATATGAAACAGCTATATTAGTGATGCACTTCGATGAGCCATGAAGCTCTGTACTGCAACATGGTTACTATAGTTAATAAAAATGAATTTCATTCCTCAAAAAATGGTGAAGCTATATTTAAATATTCTTATAATGAAAATGACAACTTTCTTATTTGATAATGTAAATAAATTAGGTAAAATTAGTCATTGCCTGAAGTATATTTATTTTAAATAATCATATTGCATATGCTAAATCTGCACACATTTGTCAATCAAAATTTTTAGTATTCCATGATTACTTTTAAATTAAATAACTTAAAGCCTTTCTAAGGGTTGGGATAGATACACAGATAGATACGTACTCTAGAAATACAAGATGATTTGTGGAAAGACATTATGTAAATTGGGTTTTGTCATAGAATATCTTGGTTTCTCCATCTATGGTAATTGAGAGTTTTGTTGGGTACAGTAGCCTGGGCTGGCATTTGTGTTCTCTTAGGGTTTGTATGAGATCTGCCCAGAGTTTTCTGGCTTTTGCAGTCTCTGGTGAGAAGTCTGGTGTAATTCTGATAGGTTTGCCTTTATATGTTACTTGTCATTTATTACTTACTGTTTTTAATATTCTTTCTTTGTTTTGTATATTGGTGTTTTGATTATTATGTGACAAGGGAAATTTTTTCCAGTCCAGTCTATTTGGAGGTCTGTAGGCTTCTTTTATGTTCATAGGCATCTCTTTCTTTAGAGTAGAGAAGTCTTCTTCTATAATTGTATTGAAGATATTTACTGGCCCTTTAAGTTGGGAATGTTCAGACTCATCTATACCTTATAATACTTAGGTTTGGTCTTATTGTATCCTGGATTTCCTGGATGTTTAGGGTTAGGAGCTTTTTGCATTTTGTGTTTTCTTTGACTGTTGTGTCAGTGTTTTCAATGGTATCTTCTTCCCCTGAGATTCTCTCTTCTATCTTTTGTATTCTGTTGGCGATGTTTGCATCTATGACTCCTGATCTCTTTCCTAGGTTTTCTATTTCCAGGGTTGTCTCCATTTGTGATTTCTTTATTGTTTCTATTTCCAGTTTTAAATTCTGGATGGTTTTGTTCAATTCCTTCACCTGTTTGGTTTTGTTTTCCTGTTTTTCTTTAAAGGATTTTTGTGTTTCCTCTTTAAGGGCTTCTACCAGTTTGCCTGTGTTCTCCTGTATTTCTTTAAGGGAATTATTTATGTCCTTCTTAAAGTCCTCTATCATCCTGAAGAGGTATGACTTTTAAATCAGAGTCTTGCTTGTCTGTTGTGTTGGGATATCCAGGACTTACTGTGGTGGGAGAACTGGGTTCTGATGATGCCAAGTAGCCATTGTTTCTGTTGTTTATGTTCTTGTGCTTGGCTCTCACCATCTGTTTATCCATGGTGTGTGTTAGTCTGGCTGTCTCTGACTGGAGCTTGTCCCTCCTGTGAGCCTGAGCGCTTAAGATCCTACATGTATCAGTACTCCTGGGGAAACCAGCTCTTTCCTGAGAGGGGTTTGGGTGCAGAGGGCTGTGGGACAAAGACATCATTTTCAACAAATGGTGCTTGATCAATGGAGGTCAACAGATAGAAGAATACACATCAATCTATTCTTATTTACTTGTACAAAGCTCAAGTACAAGTGGATCAAGGACCTCCACATAAAAAAATATATACTGAAACTAATAGAAAAGAAAGTGGGGAAGAGACTCGAGCACATGGGCACAGGGGAAAATTTCCTGAACAGAACGCCAATAGCTTATGCTCTAAGATTAAGAATTGACAAATGGGACCTCATAAAATTACAAAACTTCTGTAAGGCAAAAGACACTGTCAGTAGGACAAAACTGCAACCAACAGATTGGGAAAAGACCTTTACCAATCCTACATCTGATAGAGAGCTAATATCATCCTGAGTGAGGTAACCCAATCACAAAAGAACACACAAGGTATATACTTACTGATAATTGGATAGTAGTCCAAAAGCTTTAAATACTCAAGGTAGAGTTCAGAGTCCACATGAATCTCAAGAAGAAGGAAGACCGAAGCATGGATACTACTGTCTTTCTTAGAAAGGGAAACAAAATACCCATGGGAGGAAATACAAAGACAAAGTGTGGAACAGAGACTGAAGGAAAGGCTATCCAGAGATTGCTCCACCTGGGGATCCATACCATATACAAACACCAAACCCAGACACTATTGTGGATGCCAAGAAGTGCTTGTTGTCAGGGGTCTAATATAGCTGTCTCCTCAGAGGTTATGCCAGAGCCTGACAAGTACAAAGGCAGATGATCACAGCTAACAATTGGACTGAGCATGAGGTCCCCATAGGAAGAGTTAGAAAAAGAACTAAAGGAGATGAATGGTTTGGAACCCCATAGGATGAACATCAATATTGTTCAACCATACCCTCAATGCTCCCAGGGACTAAACAACCGACCAAAGAGTACACATGGAGGGACCAATGGCTCTAGCCACATATGTAGTACATGATGGCCTTGTTGGACATTAATGGGAGGAGAAGTCCTTGGTCCTGTGAAGGCTCGATGTCCAAGTGTAAGAGAATGCCAGGACAGGGAAGCAGGAGTGGGAGGGTAGATGAGGGCACACAGTCATAAAAGCAGGGGGAGGAGGGATGGGATAGAGGGTTTCTGGAGGGGAAAGCAGGAAAGGAGATAAAATTTGAAATATAAATAAAAATGCCTAATAAAATTATATTATTAAAACAAAAAGAAATACAAGATGATATATATGGGGAAAATCATTTAGCATAATATGACTCTGGAATAGCTGGAACAACACCCATATCCTGAAGTTAATAAGATACTTGCTCTAAACCTGAAATGAACAACACTGGAAAAAAAAGTACAAATACTCTAAGTAGTTCAATCTGCATATCTGAAGCCTATGCAATCTACTGAAGTAAGGTTTAATGATGTCTTTAGAACTCATAGAGCATCCTGAAAGATGGCATCCCACATACGGTTTTGCCCTAGAACAGTTTCAGCTGTGCCTTAAATATGCCATTCTATTGCTATCTCATAATAGCTTCTGCTTGTTAACATCACTGTGATTCCTCTAGCTCCCAATTCTTCTGATATAAACTGTGTTCATTGGTCTGATGTATTGTTATGTGGGTTTGCTCCTGGTGTGACAAACTCTTTAGAAGCCCATGAAGATGAAGCTAGGTAAATTACAAGTAGGGCAAAAACTATTAATACATCCTTTTGTTATTTATTCTTTCCAAAATAATTCTTGTACCTTTGTCTGCAGAGTAGAGTGGGTGAGGGTAGCCTACTCTCTACTGATTGGCTGGTCTACGTTAGAAATGGTACCATATTAAGAACTCACTCTTGTGGGGCAGTGTGGGCCAGTGGTCTGTTCAGGTAACTTAGGCTCAGACAAGTAATTGGCCTTGAGCCCTGGAGCCTCAGTGGGAAGTTTCTGCTTTTGCAGGGGTTGGAAGGAGCTCGGCTATAACTCCTGAGTCTTTGGTTCCTGTTTCAGTCACAATCCCTCACAACTGCCCCTACAGGAGATGTGTGCTCTATCAAGCAGACAATGCCCTAAGCTCCCAGTATTCTAGTTGGACCCTACCCCTAGTCACTGACCATAGCCAGGCATGCCTTGCCCCCAAAGACAGATAGCCACACCCCATACAATAAAAGTGGTAGTTTGCCTCCTCCTCACTCTCTTGCTCTTTGTCCCTTTCTTGTTTTTCTCCCTCTCTTGCTCTTGCCCTCTTTCCTCTCTTGCTTGTTTTCTTCCTCTTTTGCTTTGTTCTCTTGCCTTCTTTCTCTTTTTCCTGCTCTTTGTTCTCTTCTCTTATCCTCTTGCTCTCTTGCTTTATTCTCTCCTTTCTCTCTCTCTCTCTCTCTTTCTCTCTCTCTCTCTCTTTCTTCTTCTTCTTCTTCTTCTTCTTCTTCTTCTTCTTCTTCTTCTTCTTCTTCTTCTTCTTCTCTTTTCCTCTCTTTCCTCTCCTTTCCTTCTCTCTACTTGACCAGCCTATTTTCTCTTTCCTATAATAAAATATCTCATTTATATATTGCCTCTTTTTTAACTAATGTATATCCCTCCACAGGCCTCATCATCTGGGAGAGAGAGAGCCATTGGCCTCAGCAGTGAGCTGACCATGGTACAACACACTCTGCCATAATCATCAACACATAATACTACATGGCATTGTTCAGCATAAGCATCCAAGCTTCCTTAAGGATCTTTCTTCTGTGCCAAAGAACATAACTATATGGGAGTTTTTCTCATCTGGTAACATAGTTTTCTAAGTTTCTGGCTCTAATTTATGCCATGTTCTCTTACTTCCTTGTCTTTAAAGAACTTGGAAATGTAGTACAAACCTGTTGACAAACACTTTTACTTTCCTACTCTAAGAAAACATTGTTTTTTTTTTCTCTTTTGTTTCTTTCTAGAACCCATCATTACAACTTCCTCTTTGGCTTTGCAGACCTCTACAATAATTTCCGCAATTAGTTTGTGTCTAGATGAATAAAGATATCTGAGCTTCAGGCTAATTTTATTTTTAACCCTGGGAGGAATAAAGTCTATAGGCAAAGGGATCTTAATGGCCTAGATAATATATTGAAGAAAGGAAAGAAAAATGCAACAAGCAGAATGCATAATAATGCACCATAATTGTTTGATCATACACATCCAGTGACTATACCACAGAGCTTAAAAACCTACAAGGAGAGATTAAAGAGTGTGCATTAAAGAGTAAAGTGACAGCGCAATTAGAATGAGAGAAGAGAGGGACAGTGGTTCAGGTGATTACACAGCCTAAATTACCCTTTTATTTTATGGGACCTGAAGCTCAGATCTAGAAACTGGTTCCATCATCCTGGATTACACTGTATCTCTGTTTGTAACCCTTATTTACATAACTATTTATTTGAATGACTTAATTTCTTCTCTGAAACCTGTTAAAAAGAGATGTGCTGTGTTCCTGAAAGACTGAATTTGAAATTCATGCTGCAAACAATTTGATATATATATATGTATATATAGACATATATATATATATATATATATACATATATATTTCACATCAAGTATACTACCCTCAGACAACAAGAAACTATAAGATATTATCTGCAATCTGCAACTGTAGATCAAGCTAGAAATATAGAATACAGGTAGTTTTTGGAGTGAAACTGAATAAGTGGCAGTGTTATACACTGAGAAAATAATTCTTAATCTTTCCCTTCTTTTATAAAGGTGAAAATTTATACATAGTAAAAGGGACCCTTTGAAGACAGAAATTCTAGCTTTGCTAAACTTGATAAGAATATTGTTACTTTATCACCAAACTTGATTTAAAAAAAAGAAAAACATAGTATAATTTGGACAGAAAGAGACCAGGTAAATGGCTCTAGGGTTTCTCTCTGCTTTTGGCCTACTTGCCAGGAGTTTTGGCACAACATCAAACAGTTTAATATCAAGCATTCCTGATACATGTCTAGGGAATGAATACTTTAAAGAGGTTAGTTTCTGTTCTAATTAGCTGACTGACAAATGAAAACTATCTGGCACTGTCATCTCTATTATTACACTAAGATTAAAGCAAACAGATGAATTGAGTAGCATTAGCACTTATGGTATACATTGGGTGATTCTGCACATAGAGATTGCATATCTGCCTCTCTATTAGAACTTCAATTCCCTGTGGTGAATTTATGTCTACAACATTATGTGTAGCCTTGATAATGTGATGATCTTTGCTAGCATCTTCTATAAAATGCAACAAAAAGATTGTGGATAGATAGCTCACTTGTTGCAGAGAAACTCTGAATACTTTTAATTTAGTGTTCTCACAAAGTTTGGAAAAAATAGATTTGATTCACATAAGAGGCTGAATCACGTTAAACACACACTGCCCAGCAGCTAGCTCTGTACTCAGTAAGGTACTTCACATATGTGAAGACTAGTATGGCAGCCTCAAGCTACAAAATTCTAATGACTATTTGAAATAGTACTAGTATAACTAAGTAAGTGAGTTTTTAATTACACTAAATTAACATTTAGACTTAACTGGTTGCATGTTATGGTAGCTCCTGTTTGGGATGGCTCAATACCAGGAGATTATCTTATACTGATGCACACTGCCTAGATTCCCAGGGCTGCCGTGGTCCTTCTTCTCCAACCTGGTATATTATCTTTTAAAAATCTACGAGTTAATCCAATGAAATTCACTGTGTGTCCCTCTTTTCCTAGAAGTTGGAGATAATTTAATTAGTATGCAACCAAAAGAGTAAGTTAAATCTCTGTCAAGGGTATGATAGTCTTTAGAAAAATTTATGTGTTTATATTACAGAGCACATATATAACATTTAACACTCCTAGTATTATTAATTATATATGTATATATAATATATGTAAATATATATATATTTCTCTTATTGAAGAACTTTCAAATATAAAGCAATTAGTTGTTGAAAAGCTTGGATGTTTTATGTGTTAAAGCACTTTATATCATCCAACTGGCTAAAAACTAAATAGGGCAAACAATGAGGCTTTCTTTCATTAATTCAATGTTTTGAATTCATTGGTTATTACTTTGCTTTTATCATTATGCTGATAATAGCAGGGCAGGTAAAATGGTTTTAAGCACAGCTTGATGCTAACCCAATCCTATCTTCTAAATTGAGTCCTATTGCTTAGGAATCCATATTTAGAAAGTTATTAAAAGGACCTGCATATTGAAGGTGTTCCTCTTTGGACTTCTGATTAGGCACAGACCACATTCAAACAACAATTTTCAAACACAAAGTGATATTTTATTAATCAAGGCAAAGAGATAAGGTGTCTGAATCTGAATTGAGCAAAAACAGCAGCAAATATCTTTGAAAGTGTTAATTTTAAGAAGGAAAAAAGGAAGATCTGTGTTAAAATGAGCTAGGATGAATTGGTAAGTTCTGACTGGGTATGTTAATTAGTGTGGCCGAATGGAGGAGGATATTTGTTTGCTGGACCCTGATGGTTTGATAGTTGGACACTGGTGATCAGCCTCAAGAATGACTCTGGCATAAGAAAATGGCCAAATGAGGAAAAAAAACCACACACAAAACATTGTTGGCTAGTTTTAGAAATGTAATGTAACAGTTTAGCAAGGGAGAGGGAAGGTAGAAAAGCAAGACCTGCTGACACCATGTCTCCATGCTAGGGCCTGCTAGACTCCTTCAGTTACTTTACTCAACTATGAGAAAAATATATACATAGGTGTGATAAACTATGGACACTTAGAAATTTTTATATTTTTTAGGGAATTCCCTAGTTTATAATTATTTTTCACAGTGTGTTGCCATTTAAATCAATCTATCTCAGATTTGTTCACTCCTGAGCACTCAGGCTTTTGCTTCCTAACTTTCTCTGTTATGCTTATTATATAAACTCTATATTTTATTAACTTTGAGGCATAACATGATGATGTTCTATTTCAGAATTCTACTGATTTGTTGTCACCTCATGTCCTTCCATCATTTCTTCAATAATTAGGCAGTGACAAAGAATAAAGAGGCCCATAGAAAATTTACTCAGTTTTTTCCTTTTTCATTTATAAATTGGCATCATACATGATAGACTTTGGTTTCTGTTGGTCATCAGTCATTAGGTATGGTGAAATTATAACTAGAAAGAAGTTTCTCTTTTACTCCTTCAGTCTTGATAAAAGGGCTATGGTATTTTTAATTTCTTATGAAATTGACACTTTTCCTCAGAAAATGGTTTTGTGCTACACATCTTTTCTAGACTTGGTAGTCACAAAATGGTTTATTATTTCAGAGCTACCTAAAGAAACTTAGGAAAAATTAAACTATTTTCACAAAGTGAAGAACATGTCTTGTGTTGTGTTTCCTTTTCACTAATCAGGCACCAGGTATATTCTTAGGAGACAATAAGAATGATGCAGCTATTAGGTTGGCTAACATTTACTAAGAACTATATACCAGATACTGCAACATAGCTTAATACTGTTTTATCACATGACACGGAAAATATTCTTCTATACTAGGTAATTTTTGCCTACTGCTTTAATGTTTCCAAAATCTAGTTGTCAGAAAGTGCTACATATCCATAATGCGAGCTACATTTTGCTTACTCCACATACTGCTGCCCAATTAAATATGATAATTTATACTTAAATTCATTTGTACCTCTTTCCTTGCATTTCAACTTTTCAGACTTAAAATTACCACAAATTACACTAAAACAAATTTCTCTGTTTATACCATAAAAACATGTGTGTGTCTTTAAGTGACATTATTAGTCTGAAAATAATCTTGACGGACTTAAATTTTTATGGGCTTAGAGTACAAGGGATGTTTGAGATATGCCTACATGTTGGGACTCAGATAGTTTGATCTATAGTCTCTTCTTAGATATGGGTAAGATAAACATTTGTGTTAGAAGTTAATATAAAGTGTGTTTCAATTCTAGACAAAAGCTATATTGATTTACAACTCCTACTGGTATCTTAACTAGACTCATGAGTATGAGTAGATCCTGTTTCCACATATTGATATAAGGATGCTTGTGACTATAAATCTGTGCTTTTTAGTGACTGGTCATTCTGAGCAAGGATGACTTTTCTTCAGCTGTGCCTATAAGGCTTCCTGTATGTTCCTTCAGAAGAGCCCTTGGCACCATTGCTTCTTGTCCCAATTCTGAGAGGGTCTCCAGGAAGACAGGAAATGAGAATTTGTGACTCTATCTACTTTTTTGTTTTTCTTCTTTCTCCCATTTCTACACTCTTCTATATGGTTCTATATGGTTTTCCACACATTATTCAGTCTCATTCCTGAAACTAAATGATGACTACTTCACCTACTTTTCAAGGAGAGCTCTAAAATGTTTCTTCCTACTTTAGTCTTGACTTTTTTTCTAATGATAACTAAGGAATAATAAATATTTCTTTGCAACACACCTAATTTCCTTCAAAATTGATAAAGAGGCATGACATCCACTCCTTATTACAAAAGATCAGTGTGCATCATTTAGGTGGAAAGTTTTGATGCAGCTGTAAAAAGAAACATTAAGTTGGCCCTTTTCTAGTTTCCTAGGTCCTAAAGGAGCTCCAAAGTTAACATACATATTCAAAGATTCAAAGGTAGGTTCCACATATGAGATAAAACATGTGACATTTATCATTCTGGGTCTGGGTTTCTTCAGTTGAATGACTGTAAATCTATTTTCCTTTATAGCTTAATAGCATTCTATTTTATACATATACTAAATATTCATTATCTACTTATCATTTTGTGGACATCTAGGTGATATATATGTTTTATTCATTATTAGCATAGTGACTATAAAAATGAGTGAACATATATCTCTGTAGTAGGAACTAAATTCCTTTGGGTGGGTGTCCAGTAGTGTTTTAATTTGTGATGCCATAAACTACGACTATTTCTAGCTTTTTGAGAAACTGCTATATTGCTTCCTATAGTGATTGTACCAACTTGCAATGCTACCAGCAGTGCACGAGGGTTCTCTATTTCCCATGTCCTCATCAATATTTGTGTTTTGTTTTGTTTTCTTGTTATAAAATTATTTGACCTTATGGATATGAGTAATTTTCTTGTATGCATGTGAACTATTCTAAAATGAACAGTATCAATAGGGCTTAAACATGGGAGTTTCTCGACTGCAACTAGAGATTCATGCAAATATAGGCAATTATGCAAGTTCAGGGAAACAAGGTTGGGTCCTCTGCAAGAGACGAACACACTCCTAATTTCCAGATCATCTCTTGGCTCCATCTTTCACATCCTTGATCTTAGCCATTTTGGCTGAGGTAAGACAAAATAGTGATGCTGAGTTACATAACCACAAGTGAGATATCACAGGAACTGTGATTTCATGCACAAAATCAAGCCAGTCAATAGTGTTGCATTGTGTGAATGGGTTCATAAGCCCTCATCCCTAACCAAGGAGCTAAGTATAACTGAGGGCTTTTTGGGAAAAGAAGAATCAGGCTTTGTAAGGATATGGGACTTTGTAGGTTGGCCATACTCCAATGGATAGCTCTGTATCTTAGAAACAGCATAAAATATAGTGCTGGGCAATTGAAAAGGGTTGGGGGAGAGTAAGGATGGAGCAGAGACAGGTTAAGAGAGGCGATTAGGATAAATATGATCAAAATACAATATATGGAATTCTCAAAAAATTAAAATATCTTGAAGTTAATATTAAGATACATTTATTATATTGTGATGGTGGTGTATATATGCTTGGGCAAGGGAGTGACACTATTTGTAGTTGTGGACTTGTTGGACTATGGGTGGTCTTGTTGGAGTAGGTGTGTCACTGTGCATGTGGGCTTTAAGACCCTCATCCTAGCTGCATGGAAGTCAGTATTCTGGTAGCAGCCTTCAGATGAAAATGTAAGCATCTCAGGCTCTGCACCAGGCCTGCCTGGATGCCATCATGTTTCTGCCTTGATGATAATGGACTGAAACTGAACGTGTAACCCAGCCCCAATTAAATGTTGTCCTTATAAGAGGTACCTTGGTCATGCTGTCTGTTCACAGCAGTAAAACCCTAACTAAGACATAATTGATACCATGGACTCAGGTATTGCCGTGATAGGCCTGGCCATGTTTTTTGTGTGGAAGACTGTGTATTTTGGGACTTGGATTTGGAATGCATTGGAATGCTTAAGTGGAGCTCAATGGGCTATCCTAGAAGGAATATGGACATCTTTGTTGTTGTGACTGACTTGATCTCTGTTGACCTAGCCCAAGAGGTTTCAGTGGAGAAGAATTTCAGTATGTGACATAGAGACTTTTTTGTGGTATTTTCATGAAGAATGTGGCTGCTTTTTGCCATTGTCCAAAAATTCTGAAGCTAAGGTGAAAAGATTTAGATTAATTGCTTTGAAAAAGAAAGTCTCAAAAGAGCTTGGGGTAAATTTTGTTCTTTAGTTATTAAAGTTCACTATTATGAAGAACACTTTAATGAAAAGGAGCAAGTTGAGAAAGAAAAAATACAAAATATATGGTTCAAGGGTTCAATTAAAAGGGCACCAGGAAGTAGTAGAGTAGAGCTGAATCCATGCTCTGGAAGGTACAAGATTAAGGGAGTGAGACTTTAGAGCAAAATCCCACCCAGCTAAATTTAGGTTCAGGCATAGTGGTGCATACCTTTAATCACAGGAGACCAAGCCAAGTAGATCTCTGAGTTCAAGGGCAAACTGGGACAGAGCAAATTCTAGGTGAATAAATGTGTAAGTCCAGGTGTGGTGGTAGACACCTTTAATCCCAAAAGACAGGGATCCAGGTGTCTGAGTTCAAGGTCAATTTATAAAGCAATATCCAGGAAAGCAAACCTTAGGCAATAAAGTTGGACAATAGAAAGTTAGTGATAATGTAATAGAACAAGGTGGCTATGTTCCAGCTCCTGCAAGCAGTAGAACTTGGCAGTTTAAGCTCTGTTCTGCTTTAGAGTGAATAATAGAAAGTACTTCTGGGATAATTCATTCTGGTTAGTAGGATCTAAGACATTAGTGGTGATTAAGACGAGACCAATATCCCTGAGGTGAAATCTTCTAGGAAGTGTTTTGGGGGAACACAAAGAAGGTGTGTTCCAGAGATTGCCATGGTTCTACCTCTTGTTGCAGCTGGACTTGGTAATGTGTAAGAATCACCCAGGTGGTACTGGTTTTGGAACAATGAAGGGGTCATAGAGAGCAACTGAGGCTTGGCACTCTGAGAAGTCATGGAAGACCATTGATTAAGGTGCAGCCTCAGTTGCAGTTGATGGCCCAGGACTGAAGGGATCATGAAAAGTAGTTGAGATTTAACACCATGAAGAGAACCTATGAGAGGCTATTGGTGAAGCCTAGTTGCAGCAGAAGACCTCAGGGTATTGGAGATGTGAGTATCATAGGATGATCACCAAGAGCAACAGCAGCAATGGAGTAGAGTCAGCTAGAGCCTGGAATGCTACAAAGGGCAAATATGGAGATGTGACTCAAGCATTTTGGAGGAGCCTAGAAGATCATATGTAAAACCCAGACATTGGAACTAGAAGCTGTGTAGTTGAATTTCCCTTGGAGCCCCAAAGATGTTAAAGATGCCAGAGTCATGGGCTATCTGCTGAAGAATGCTGCTCACAGGGAGAGGTACCAGCCTAGGAGAAAGAAGTTTGTTGCAGTCAACAAAGATGAAAAGGGGTGGAGATTTGAAGGCCACTTTGACATCAGACATGGAGATGCAGTGTTTGGAGTTTGCCCAACTGTTTTCCTGTTTTGTCATGGGGATTACAGTTAAGTGATTGGATGAATCTCAGAAGAGACTTTGAATTTTGGACTTTTAATATTGTTGAGACTACTGTAGACTATGGGGTCATTGGAAGTTGGACTAAATGTACTTTTTAATTATGCTATGGGTATTTATCCCTCTCATAGACTCATCTGTTTGAACAAGACTATGAAGGCCAGGGAGTAGAATGTGATGGTTTATATTTGCTTGGCCCAGAGAGTGGCACTATTTGGAGTTGTGAATTTGTTGGAGTAGGTATGTCACTGTGGGTGTGGATTTTAAGACCTTAATCTTAGCTACCTGGAAGACAGTATTCTGCTAGGTGTCTTCAGTTGAAGATGTAGACCTTTCAGCTTCTCCTGAACCATGCCTGCTCATATGCGACAATGTTATTGCATTGATAATAATGGACTGAACATCTGAGCCTGTAAGCAGGCCCCAACTAAATGTTGTCCTTGTAAGAGTTGCTTTGGTCATAGTGTCTGTTCACAGAAGTAAAACACTAACTTAATACAAATATAATTTGCAAAAAGTACCTTCATTACTTATGATTTTATTTTGAAAGATCATTGGCTGGCTGTACTAGTGCCTAAAAA
Organism: Mastomys coucha; assembly: GCF_008632895.1. Lineage (NCBI taxonomy): Eukaryota > Metazoa > Chordata > Mammalia > Rodentia > Muridae > Mastomys > Mastomys coucha. Next base: position 3,456,716 of record NW_022196905.1, read on the forward strand.
TTCCACAAGATCAAGTCAGCCAAAATCCTAGCATAGATGTGGGACATGATCTCAGCAGTTGACAGTGACTATAGGAGAGAGAATCGTACTGGTTTTGAAGATGTGGCCACAGGTATAATTCCTATGCTAAAGTGAATGTCCCTAAAAATATACATGCACACACACGAACACACACAAACACACAGATCTATGTACACACATATACCTATGCATGTAAACACATATGCATGCCTGCATATGTGCATGCACACACACACACACACACACACACACACACACACACACACGGGCAGCCCTATAGTGAATTATTAAAAGACATAAAAGATATGAGACTATGAAAACAGTTTAAGGGAATAAATAGAAGGAAATATCACCGTTTTTCTTTTTCTTTTTTTTTTTTTTTTTT
>NW_022196905.1:3457132-3488038 GCF_008632895.1 Mastomys coucha
GTGCTTTGACTATTATGTGTCGGGGAGTATTTCTTTTCTGGTCCAGTCGATTTGGGGTTCTATAAGCACCGTTTTTTTTTTAATCGTATATGAAATTCTTTAGAATAAAAATATCAATAAATTAATTTTCAAAAATATAAACTACACATATCAGTACCCCGATATATTATTTATGCATCATCTCTGGGGATCAAATACTGTAGTGAAAAATATTCATAGCACAGTGGCAAATGTGGAGGTCTGCTAATTTTTTAGATAAATAGCATATGAGGGTCTATGTTCACGTCTCAATTGGCTAAGTTCCTTGATACTTGAATACCTTTTAATTTCCCTACCACCTTATCCATCATCTCTGTATGACTTTCATGTCTTATTCTTAGAAATGTTTTCCATCTGATGTCTGATTTAAGACTTAAATGCAAACAATTATATCTGTACTGTGAACACAGCTAATACTCTGTGCTTCATGAGCCAATCAAGCTCACTGTTAGCTGGCAGTGCACAGAGAGCATCTTTTTAATACAACAGACTATATCCTCAAAATTAGAAAGTTAAACCAAGTTTGTCATGGTGAAATTGTAAACACAAAAGAGAATATATGAATAGATTTGAGTCCAAATATTTTCTGCTATCATGGTTTTTCCTAGTGGTCCAGACTCTTTCATTCCATATCTTACTCCTAATTGGTTTATGTGCATGTGTATAAAATATTTTCTTTAACTGGAAAATTATACATATTTGCTTAACATATGTAGCAATCCATTATCATATATTATATGTTATATGTTAAACACTATATATTATATACTATATTATAAATTATACACACAATACGCTCTGTTCTTAAATAAGCTTCAAAAAATAATCAAAAAAACTAAACCAGTATGTGATTATGTTGGTTATCTAAATATTCCTAGAAAATAATTTAAGGTAACTGAAACCATTAATTATGTTATCCATTTACAGCAGTTCCTCCCATTTTTATTTCCATAAAGAATATACACCAAAACCCAATGGGTACGTGAAAATATAAATACCTTCTCTATTATATTCTTTCCATGCTTAGTTATAATATAATTTAACTTTTAAAGTGGATATAACAAAAGAAAAACTATAATGACAAGACAGCATAATCTTTTGACCAATCTATAGGACACAAAAATGAGTAATGGAAATCTTCACTCTTGTGAAGACAGACGCAATAACCATGCCAAAAGTAATGTATAATATGAATTATTAAGTATTTGCTTAAATGCATATATCCAAATATTTGGAAAGTATGATGAGATTTTAAAGTTAATATATACAAGTTGTTTTTCTTCAAACATGAGGTTTCTCTGAACTCATTGAAATAATTTAGAATGTTTATGATTAATTTATATTCATAAAGAGAATCTCATAGTCACCAAATAATAGTGGTAACAACTTCAGTTTATTATGACTACTCATACTCTTAGGCCATTTATGTTAATTCACACTTGTAGATGTGTTGGACATACGTGATCACCTCCCTTTTGATGCTGAGACTCAGGGATAATGTGATTTGCCTATTTTCAGGATAGGTTCACAAGGCTCAGGACAGTGTGTAGAAAACATACTCAGCACTTAGGCAGAGTGAGAGGCAAATATGTGCAAAGAAGGCTGGCTGTGACAAAAGTGCAAATGGAGAGATGTAGGGTTAGAAAAGCATCTCAAACATTTGATTTTTCATTTTCCATTTAAAAATAGATAAAACCAGTATTACTCTCAAAGACTGTTCTTTCAACCTACAATCTCTTTCAATAATACTCTGCTCCTATCCCATACTCTTGAGAAAAGTATTTTTGGAGTACAGCTTTCTATTTTTGCAACTGTGTTCTTTCTTTGAAACATACACTTTTCCTTTTACTTTCATGGAGAACATCTCATGCAGGTTCTGTTTTACAGTCCTTTACTGGGTAAAATATTCTTTCATTATCTCTTTTGCTTTAGTGTGTGTCTGAATACATTACTACTCTCCTAATTGGTGAGCATGAAAAAAAAATATGCCATCCTTTCTGTCTCCCACATTTTTATTCTTCCTTTACAAAGAACAGCCAGTTGCCAGCAGTGATTTTCATTCGATAGCTTCTGCCTATGTCCAACTACTCCAGAGCTAAGCTATGATCTCAGCATTTTATGTTTAGGGTGGGGAACACTTTAGTATTTGCAGACTTCATTTACCTTACTCCCTTAATATATAACTTCCTATAAATGACCACCAAGCTAAAATGATGACGAGTAAAATTATCAATGTACCAATGACATTTGGTTGTCTTTTTTTTTTTTTATCACAGGGACAGGTGGCATGTCAGAGTTGTTCATAGAACAGTGATGTATGATTACACTGTGAATGGTTCATAATATTTACTTCTATGTACCAGATGATCTCTGCCTCATGATCTTTTCCCCAGTTGGCTGTAAACACAACTGATAAATTGTTCTTACCAATTTGGTAAAAGAGATACCATCTCAATGACTACATCAGAAAAGATTATAGTAACTCCCATTTAGTAGACAATATTAACCCTTTTCATTGCTATCTTTAATGAAGCAAGCTTTTATGTGTAAGAATTACATGACAAATTAGTCTTTGGTCCACAGGTTTCAACCTGACTGTGTGTCGAGATAAGAGTTTTGCCACTATTCCCAAAAAACTACAAGTAGATTAATTCTTTTTATTAGAAAGTTTTTTTCTTTAAGAGTAGCTTCAAGTGAGAACTCAGCTCAGCCAGTTCCCTAAAGAATCTTGTGAGAGATACCAAGGCAGAGTGCTCAACTAAAGTATACTGTGATTCTCATGTCACAATGAGTTATTGGAAAATAAACACATATTTCTTACGAAGTTTATAGTAATTTGGTACTCAGTAGTAATATAATAATAAGTCTTGTATTTGGTAGTTAACAAATTCTTGTCAATCAAATAAAATTATTTTGTGTCTTTTGTAAATCATTGTATGTATATGTATGTGTGTATGTGCATGCATATGTACAATTAAAATGTTCCTAATGAGCTGAGGGGTTTGCAGCCCCTTAGAATGAACAACTATGAACTAACTAGTACCCTCAGAGCTCCCAGACTCTCAACCACTAACCAAGGACTGCACATGGAGGGGTCTGATTGTTCTGGCAGCATGTATATAGTAGAGGATTGCAATTTGATCATCAATAGGAGGAGAAGAGCTCGGCCCTGTGAAGGTTCTGTGCCCCAGTGTAGGGGAATGCCAGGGCCAATAAGTGGGAGAGGGTGGGGTGGCAGGCATGGGGTGTGGGGTGGCAACAGAGGTTTGTTTTGTTGTTTTTGTTTGTTTCTTTGTTTTTTTGAGGGGAAACTAGGAATGAAGAAATTTACATGTAAATAAAGAAAATATCTAATAAAAAAAAATGTTCCTAATTTAAGACAGCTTTCCATTTAAAGGCATTTTTTTCCAGTGGGGAGTAATTAAGTTTGAAGAAAATGAAATACTTTTAGTTATTGTTTTTGAGTTTTGCTTGTGTTTTTTAATGGTAATACCTCTGATGCCATTTAAAGGATTTAATTAAATGTGTGATGTGTGATCTCTGTATTCACACAATAGTTAATTAAAGCTATGTCTGTAGATATAACACAAGCACTTCTTTCATTTTCTCAGAGAGATTTTGAAGGTCCAAAGTCATTTTTTTACAATAATTCTTGAGAAGAATGCTTAATTAAATTTGTAGTGTTTAAAATATTCTTACTACCACAAACATATTGTATTATCATGCTCAACATTTAGAAAGAAAAATCAAGATATAAACCAAAATGTTCCAAGTATACATTAAAATTTAATTCTATAGAAGTTACCACACAAGGCAAAGCCTGTCAAGAGATGTATCTTAATAATTCATATTTATATAAAATATTTAAAAATCATGATTCTTTTTTCTTGAGTAATGACTTATATCAAATAAAACATTTTAGGCAACAACTTATGTGTATCAATTTGAAGGATTCTCTAACTCTCTTCTGGCTTCTACAGATATTGTATGAACACTGTGGACATTAATACATGTAGACTATGCACTCATACACATAAAAATCAAATTCTTTAAAAATTCCTAGCAGTAAAATCATCTATAAAGAGGACTCAAATCTGCTGCTGTTGTTCATGGACCTTTTCATATTCTCACCTAACACTTTCTATCACCATCTGTTCTAATTATCTTCATGATCACACATTTTAAAAATACATACTTAGCTATTACATCATCTTGTTATGCAGCCATGGATACAAGATATATAAACTCTGGCTTATTCTCCAAACTATAATATCTTTAAATATTATTAAATATATAAGTATTTATTTAAACCTAATTAAATATTTTAAATAACTATTTAAATATATTAAATATTAAATATATTATATATTCCCTCTGCTCTTTACAGGGCACCATTCTGTTTGCCCTCCAGTGAAGCTTCTGTTCACAGTAGCCTACCTTATTTTGTTGATCTTTTTTCTAAGTTGGAACTATTGAATTCTGTATCCCAACTCAAGATCTGTGTGGACCTCTTTAATATGTATGATATACACATACATACACACACAAACACACACATATATTTCACATATCTCACATATCTCAGAATAATATCAAACTAGCTATGCATTCAAGGATTTCCTTGAACTTCTGGTCCTTCCATGCCTGTTTCCTGAGAATGTGGTTACAGTTTACATGGCATCGAGGATGAAACCCCAGGTTTCATACATGTTAAAAAAGTACTGAGCTACTTTTCCAGACCATCAGTTTTATGGTCTTGATTTGAATTTGTCTATAACTTTAGTATTACTGAAGAATTTACAAAAATATTCTAGCTTATATAAATCCAGTTCAATTTAGAGAATTATAACTCCTAACTGCCCTTGGAAATCCCCCAAGCAGAAAGAGAATATTCTAATACTTAAACAAATATAAAGCAATTGTAATTAAAACTCAAGCTTGGTAGGAGAAAAACTTTGAAGGACAGGTTATGTAGGTTATGCTATTCTTAGCCAAGTACTGATAATCAGATCTAGGATCTGACTGTGATGTTAAAGCTGCAAAGGAAAACAGTTCCGAGGCTTAATAGGCTTTCTGTATTGAATTTAGAGTCTGAAATATAATAAACAGATCCCTACACCTGGTGTTATAAAACCACCTGAGAGGAGACTAATTATACAAATTCTAAAAAATCCAGACCATTAGATGCAGCATCTTGATGATGATGATGGTGATGGTGATGTTGATGGTGGTGGTGATGATGATACCATGATGATGATTATATTAATGATGATATTGGTGGTGGTAATAATGATGGTTATAAAGATTACAACTCAAACAGCACAGTCCCTGGTTTCATAGAAAGTACAAAGTGTTCCTTGCTCACCTTGACATTTGCTCATATTAATCTTTGTTCCTTTCAGGAAATATCCAAGGATCAGTTTTTCAAAATTTGCTCCTATTTTTTGATGTAATATTTTATCTATCTAGGAGTTCACAGGCTTTACTATTAACTTGATGGAAAGTCATACAAACAAATCTTGAATGTTAAACCTGAGATGGAAGAGAATTTATTAACATGTCTCTCATTCATCATGGATCATATTTACATTTTCATGTAATAGGTGGATCTACTTGTTTTCTTGATGGCTTTTTGAAATGTAAGCATGATGGTTGGCTAAATAAAATTGGTATGAAACTTCAGCAGATGGCAGAGAATTTAACAGTATAGGAAGGATAGAATGGGTTCCTTGGACAATACAGAGAAGCCAAAAGTTTACGTTTCCAAGAAGGTTTTAGAAGCACACTTTCTTTTTTTTTTTTTTTTTTATTGGATATTTTTTGTTGTTGTTGCAGGATCTGAATGTATTTCTTAAAAATGGCATCAGACTTTTACAGTCATTGCAAAAGAGAAATGAAAAATTTGTCATCTCAGTAGTCAAGGTACATCTGAGGTCACCTGGAACACACTGGGTCTAAAACAGCAGCTATCTCCTCTGGACTGGTGCAGCACTCCTGGGCTCTGAGCATGCTTGGGCTGCATGGACCCAGCAAGAGTCCCGGGGGTGGGGTGGGGGGGTTGCAGGTGTGCCAGCCAGGAGGGTAGAGGCTGGATATTTTCTTTATTTACATTTCAAATGTTATCACCATTCCAGGTCTCTCCTCCAGAAACCCCTTAACTAATCCCATCTTCCCCTGCCTCTATGAGGATGCTCCCCCATCCACCCATTCCTGACTGCCAGGCCAAGGCATTCTCCTATATGGAGGCATTGAACCCCCTCAGACCCAAGGGCTGCTCCTCCCACTGATGTCCAACAAGGCCATCCTCTACCACATATGCAGCAGAGCCACGGGTCTTTCCATGTGTACTCTTTGGTTGGTGGTCCACTCCCAGTCTGGCTGGTTGACACTGTTGCTCCACCCATGGGGCTGCAAATTCCCTCTGCTCCTTCAGTCCCTGCTCCAACTCCTCCATCAGGGACCCTGCACTCAGTCAAATAACCCTAATAAAAATGGGGGGAGTGGGGAGGAGGGGAGGAGGTATGGAATGTGAAACAGTTGTAGATTGGACTGGAACTGGGGAATAAAATATGGTGTTTAAATAAATAAATGAATTTAAAAATATAAAATAAAATAAAAATGGGGGATAGAGCTAAATAGAGAATTCTCAACTGAGGAAATGCAAATGGCCAACATCCTTAGTCATTTGGGAAATTCAAATCAAAATGACCAGTCAGAAAGGCTAAGATCAAAACTCATGTGACAGCAGATGCTGGCGAGGATGTGGAGAAAGAAGAGCACTCCTCCATTACTGGTGGAGTGAAAGCTAGTATAACCACTCTGGAAATCAGTCTCATGGTTCCTCAAAAATTTGGACATAGTACTACCTTAGGATGCTGCTATACCACTCCTGGGAATATTCCTAGAAGATGATCCAATATGTAATAAGGACACACATGCTCCACTACGTTCATAGCAGCAATATTTATAAGAAGCTGGAAACAACCCAGATGTTGCTCAACAGAGGAATGGATACAGAAAATAAAGTACATTTACACAACGGAATACTAGTCAGCTATTAAAAACAATGACTTCTTGAAATTCTTAGGCAAATGGATGGAACTTGAAAATATCAACCTTCAGGTAACCCAGTCACAAAAGAACACACACAGTATACACTCACTTGATAAGTGAATATTAGCCTAAAAATTCAGAATACCCAAGGTAAAATTCATAGACCATATGAAGCTCAAGAAGAAGGAAGACCAAACTGTGGATGCTTCAGTGCTTCTTAGAAGGTGGAACAAACTACTCACAGAAGGAAATATGGAGACAAAATGAGGAGCAGAGACTGAAGGGAAGGGCATCCAGAGACTGCTCCACCTGTGAATCCATTCCATATACAGTTACCAAACCCAGACACTATTGTAGATACAGGGAAGTACTGGCTGACGGGAGCTTGACATGGTGTTTCCTGAGAGGCTCTACTGAATACAGAAGCAGATGCTCACAGCCAACCATTGGCCTGAGTAGACACTTTCTTTAAAGCAGTAGAGAATACACTGTAGTGTGGAGGAGAGGATGAAGGATGGAGTCAAGAAGCCATGATGTATTTGCGGTTGTATGTGACAACTTCAAGGGACACTTGGGAACTGCTGTCACAGGGTTAGATTGCATAATGTCAATGGGATCTGGAGTTCAGATATAAGGCAGAGAGGAAGTTCTAATTGACATGAACATCATAATGACAAGCAGATGAATTTAAGCATAAGAATCTTCGAGATAATATAAGAAATTTGATAGTACCAGGTATGGAACAAATTTTCAATAGATTAATTATATTGAAGATTATAATATGGAATAATAATGTGACATCAATAACTGAAATAGAAAATACTATCTTTCCAAATGCTAGATCAAAATTCATTTATAAGCATAGGATGCATTGATTTTTAAGTAGTGTATAGGAAACAAGTTTTAGAGTAGCCCTAATAGCTTTTCTAATTCTTACCTGAAATGTGTTTCAAACATTGTATTTGTATGACTTCATTTTTTGAAGAAGTGAAAACATGGAACCATAATATGAAGGAATATTAAACAGCTTGAGAAGTAGATAAACTGTGAGGTAATGTTTTCTAGACATGACAGAGGAGCAGCATCCATAAAATTTTAACGATATGGTTGCCTAAGCAGTACCTGTACAATGACTACCCCAGTTGACGTAGCAACAAAGATAGGAGAAGTTTTATGAGAGTTCACGGCTACCAAGGAAGTGTGAAGTAGCTGGGTATTGACTGGGCATCTATGCACATCCAGACCAGGATTGCATTTGAACTTTTAATAAATAGGAAGGGAAAAGTTACATAATTTGTTAAGTGATTATTCTCCTCATATTCTTCTTCACATAAATGCAGTATAAAAATAATATTTTCAACAATAGCTATATGGGTCCAGCAAAACCTGCTGTGCTCAATGGTAGAAAGTCAGCACATCTGTAGTACTTCCAAACCTAGTCAACTACTTACTTCATTATTTTTCTTCTAATTTATTCTCCTAATGTTTTATAGGGTTTCTTTCAATACTAGTGGACTACTATACAAACTTGTGGTGTCATAATAAAATACCACCCAACTCAGCTTAATATAATCTGTTTCATATACCTGTCCTGGCCTCTTCCTGGTTATATGAATGGGAATAATAGAACATTGATGTGTTTTCTAACTTTTGATCCCCTCTAGCGGAACTAACCATTGCTTCCATTTTGTTACTATTGATTCCTAACACATGTGTATTATTTCATCCCCTCAATATCTTACAGTATATTTTTACTGAATAACTCATAAGCTCTTTGCAAAATATGTCTTATGCTTTATTGGATCCCTGAACAGAAAAAAAAGGTCTCTGAGTTGCTATATAACCAAAACATTATGGAATTAGCTAATTGGCTAATTAAATTGTAGATTAAAACTAGGGTAAATTTTAACAATCTGTGCAAATGTTATAGCAATGTCTAAGCACTGAAGGTTTGTATTGACACAGGTGCTAATTATATAACTATATGTAAACATACAATGTCTAAAATATCTTACTTTTAAAAGGTAGTTTTGTTTATAGAACTAGAAATATTCTACCAAACTCTGTATTATTTGCATATAACATCTATTTGAGGATGCCAAAAAGGCCAGGCTAGGGTCATTGATGCAGCAATAGAACATGAGATTATACATTCAATGTCAAAACAAGATTTTCTTTTGAGAGATGATTTTTATTGCTTCAATAAGAAAATAATCTTGTATTGCTCTTTTGTTTAGGTCCAGTGTGGTTTGGTTCTGGCAGAAATTTTTTGTTATAATGGTCTCACTGCAGCACTAAAACTAGAAATAGCAACTGTGAGAAATGACATCATTCTTCCCAGTAACTATGATGACAATGAGAAATTTCATTTGCAGCTCAAGCTGCAACTCAAGTCTGAATTTGTGGACAAGTTAATTTTTCAGAGGCTTGTTTTCTAATGCACCATGCGTCTTCCACTTCCATATTCACCAAGACACTATTACTGTTCTGATTTATATGTGCCACTTCTTTTTATCTGTGCCTCGGGACACTTTGCTAGTCCAAACCCAGTTATTACATAATCACCACCTCCAGTCCATGTAGTGAGAATCAGCCCACATCAAAAGCTTAATTAGCTATCGACAAACTGTGTTTTTATCACTTGAAGTTCCTTTCAGATCTCTTCCTAATTTAGCTTTTAGGCTTCTGCCTCCAAAACTCAACAAAACTCATCACCAAATGTAAGACTCAAAAATTTAGTTTTGCTTCTGCCTTCAACCATTTTGTTGTAAGTGTTCAGAAAATATATAGTAGTAATTTTATACTCAACTGGAAACACTATCAGCATCTAACTATTCTCTATTGAGTTTGTTTCTGACTTTAACATATTATTTATAGACAAAAAATCAGTCTTTGTTCAATTTAACACTTTCTACCTTATCCAAATTACTAGAGTTAGAATTTTTATTTCTTTAGTGGTGTAGTCTGAGATATTACTTCTTGAATATATCTGCATTTTGTTTCTCCATTTGCATTTGCTTAGCGTGAATTGCTTCTCTTGAAGGTGCTATTATTTTTTGATTTGTCATTACTTCAGCTTTATCCATTTCCTGATAGGGTACATACCCAAATGTGTCTTATTCTAATTTTCATGCAAAATGTCACAAAATACTTCTCAGGAATGGTAGATAATCCTTATCCTGACAAAGAAGAAACATGCTTATTAATGATGTGATTATAATTATCTAACATAGCTCCTTGAGTTCATTTACAACTTTCCATTCAATCAAACTCCTTAAAGTATAAATAAATAGGTCCTATTGATTACCAAATATGAACACTTAATAAATTTGTACCATTTTAAAAAGATCATGGAAGCTTAGAAAAACAAATCTGAGATTTATATAGAAAGTGCTATAGAATTTTTGTGTACATTTCCCATTTGTTTTCAAGAGCTTAAAGGACAACACAATGGATGCCGAAAATAACTGTTCATTAATGTAAAGAAATATATGATCTACACATTTTGTAATGCAAGAATGGATCAAAATTAATGCAGCTTCATAGGTTGTATAATTTTTATTTTTAAGTATCAGGTAATAAAAAGCAAAAGCAAAAAAGGTAATATACTTGTAAACATAACCTTATTTACTCTATTTTTCACACTACATATTTATCTGAAGAAATGACAGGTTTCTGTGAATATTCAGGAAAAATACAGTCCCAGGTGAAAGACTGGATAGAGATTTTGCTCCATTGTTTGGGTTTTGGTAAAGATCTTGCCGTTATGGCCTTATATTGCTTATTCTTCTCATAACGCTTTAGCATCAATACAAGTCCTAGCATGAGAAGATGAATATATGGCTGCTGAGTTGATAAAATCCAGTTGCAAAAGAGAGAAAGAAAACACCTCCTTGTTGATGGCATACTGGTTATAATTGTACATGTCTTCATCAGTCAACTTGCACTCACTACAGTGAGTATAACACCTGATTTCATCTTTTTATGAAGTAAGATGAGATGAAATTTCACTTATAGTTTTGGATGTTAAAGCTCCTATAAAAGGAGGAATATTAGTTCCTATAAAAGGAGGAATATTAGTTTCTTGCGAAGGCTGTGGAAGAAGGAGTATATGTTTAAACGAATTATTATATTTTAACATGGAATGTAGGGAAAGGAGAAAAGTTTGGGTTCTGCAAGACCTGGACTTCTACCAGAACCTACCTTTTTATGGTTCAAATTTTGACTTTATCTTGAGTGTACAGCTTGATTTTGGTTTAGAATGCTCAGCAAGTGTTCTAGCTTACTTATTCAACATGTTTAAAATGGAGCTAGCTCTAGAGTACAAGTGACCTTTGCTCCTGTCTATTTTTTTCACTGCTGTGAACAATATAATCAAGGGAAGGAGAGGGTTGGAGGGACTTGGGAGGAAGAAAGGAGGGGGAGGGGAAACAGTGGTAGAATTAAGTATGTGAGGAGATGGGAGGTATACAGAGGGTCAGGAAATTGAACAGAGGTGTGTAGCAATGGGGGATGGGGAACTGGGAGTAGCATCCAGACATTCCCAGATGCCAGGAAAGCATCTGAGGACTCCGCGGGTATGACATTAGCTGAAATACCCCACAAAGAGGAGGGAGAACCTGTGGAGACCATGTCCAGAGCTTAAGCATGGACCCCTGGTTGAGGGATGGGGTCATCCACCCATCTCTAAAACTGTAACCCAGAATTCTGTCTAAAGGAAATACAGGGGAAAAGAGTGGAACACAAGCTGAAGAAAAGGCCATCCAGAGACTGTCCCACCTGGGGATCCATCCCATATACAAGTCACCAAACCTAGACAATATTGCTGATGCCAAGAAATGCTGCCTTAACAGTAGCCTAATAACAGCTGTCTCCTGAGAAATTCTGCTAGATTCTGAGCAATACATATGCAAATGCTGGAAGCCAACTATCAGACTAACAGGAATCCCAGTGGAGAAGTTAGGGGAAGGAATTAAAGAGTTGAAGGGGCCTTATCTGGCATGAATGGGAGGGTAAGTCCTTGGTCCTGTGAGGGATGATGCCCCAGTGTAGAGGAATGTTTGGTCTGTGAGGCAGGAGTTGGTGGGTGGGGAAGCACCCTCATAAAAGCAGGGTTGGGGGTGGGATGGGGTTTTGTGGAGGGGAAAACTGGAAAGGGGTTAACATTTGAAATGTAAACAAATAAAATATCTAATTAAAAACATATATATATATATATGAAATTACTACTTAATTAGAGATAACAAATATTTACTAACAACCATTGCATTTATGTTAACCTTTTCTCTATTATATCATCTGGTTATGAATAAAAGTATGATTAATTTAGGTAATTTTTAAAAGGGATTTTGATAACAGATAACCACCTAAAGGCAAAATGATTTCAAGGTATGACAAAATGATTTCCAGGATGAGAGTAATTCTGCATTCTTGTTTAAAGTTTTTTGGACTACTTGCATTTTGTTTGTACATATATCTGTCAGTTGTATTGATCGCTAAATATACAGTTGAGCCTGAAACATCTAAGAGAAAAATAACAACCCTTTAATGGATTACACTAATCACATACTTCTTTTAAAATAAGGAACCAGGCAGGCATTTTCTTCTAGGCATGCTTCTGTATAGTTAGTTACAAATGTTCTTTTAGATGAGGTTTTTAAACTATATGGTTATCTTAAATGTATAGCTTAGGCAGAGTCTATTGAACGTCTAGAATGTATCATGACCACCATGATACATTCTGTAGCTCACCAACTCTTTGCAGATGTTGTCAGCCTGAGCACAGATTTGAAGTAAAGAGAGATTTTTATCTTATATTAGTACTTGACTTTTCTGTTTTAAGATCCCCATATTTATAGTGGAGGAAGTAATGAAGAAGCTGAAGTACAATGATTAATATGATCAATAGTAAGAGTCTACAGTATGGAGACAGCTTAAATTGGAGGAAATTATTGCCAGTTATATACCTGAACAGGTTCATTGTCTAGAATTGTAAAGTATTCCAGAAACTAAATAGCACACTTGCCATACTATTCAATCAACAAATAAGCAAATCTATTTGGCCCTTTGAAGACATACAAATGGCCAATAAATGAAATAAATATCCAATATCCTTAACCATTAAAGGATTGCAAATTAAAAGTAAATGTGCATTCTAACTCACACCAGTAACAGCAGCAGTAATTAGAGAGATGCCAACAAATGCTGAGAAAGATGTAGAGAAACAAAACATTTTTATAGTCGTGATATGCTCATAATAGAAAGAAAAATGGAAGTTCAAAAGAAAAAGAACTAAAACTGAAATTATAATCAAGCTATATCACTTTTGATTACAATCCTAGATGAATCCTAACAGTATAAAATAAGATACTTGAGCATCCTTATTAACTGGGGCAAGATTCCCAAAAACAAAAGAATACAACCAGTGTAAATGCCAACTGAAACGTGGTAGAGTTAAAAGTTTTAGTTGAATATTTAAATGCACTTTACTCACTCTATGGTTCATCCATTTAAACTACTAGTTTTATATAATCAGAATTCTACTACTACCACCTCAATACTTTCAACAATCCTTATTATTCCCCCTACAAACTCATCTATTAGAACTATTCACTTTAAATATGGTATTTATTCAGCATCGTGCTTTGTTCAACATAGCAAAGGACAAAGTCATGTAATTTGCACAAAGTAGAAGGAACTGGAGAAAATCGTGTTAAGAAAAACAAGCCAGATTCCAAAAGACAAATAATCTAAGATTTCTTTAAATACATTCATTCTCTCTCTCTCTCTCTCTCTCTCTCTCTCTCTCTCTCTCTCTCTGTGTGTGTGTGTGTGTGTGTGTGAGAGAGAGAGAGAGAGAGAGAGAGAGAGAGTGTGAGAGAGAGGGGAATCAGAGAATCTGTGATGAAGAGAAAGAAGACTTAAGAGAAGTTAGGATAGTAAAGAAGAGAAGGTAATAGGGAAATAAAAAGCAAAATATCACCTGTTTTATCTTATATATGAAATCTAGATGTGAAATAAGAACAAAATGAGGATAATTTGGAGGGAGAAAAAGAATTATCAAGAGCTGGTACTGTGGTGCTTATGAAAGTATCATAATGAAACCTATTATTCTGTATAATATGTTTTAAAAATAGTATGTTTCAAATATCAGGTTGCCTGCATGTGTTTGATTTTTAGTTTTCTCATATATTTAACTCTGTTATATTTTTCTAAAATTTACTTTCCTATTAAAATAAAAAAGTACTATATTATCTGCTTCTGTATCATGGGATTGTTGTCTGGAATTATAAACAAATCCCTAAGCTGCTGATTGGAATATAGTAACTATCATAAAATATTAGTAATTATAATTTTTATTATAATTTTCTGACATTGATTAGATTTTTCTGAAATTATGGAATATGACAACTCGGTTTTGAAAAAGTATACATTTTCAAAAATTTGTTTTATTTTGACTTATGTCTATGTGTTTATGAGTGCAGGCTCCTGGAGAGGGCAAAAAAGGGCATCAGAGACACAGGGTTAGGAGTCACTGGTGCTTGGGAACTTATGTAACTGAATGCAACAAGCTGAGCGGTAAACATTTTAACCATTTCTCTAGCCCTTATACCTCATCTTCACAGCTTGAAATGTCAACACGTCAAACCACAACACAGTACAAACTAAACTTTTTTTTTTTTTTTTAAAGATCACTAAGATGTATTTACTAAGCATGACAGGCCCTATCCAAACAAACACTTGGATGGATCATGGCAACTAAAACAAAGTTCTTGATTTCTGTAGATTAAGTCATCAAAAAGTAAATCAAGCATCTTCAACAATATTTAACAGATCTATAAAGATTCATGAATACAACTCTATTTTTTTCAAAATCACTAAATAATTTTAGAGCCATTTAAGGTTTAAAAAGTCTTAAAGTGCAAAGAGATATTGATGGCATGCTTCAGCAAAAGAATAATTGCACTGCAGATGACATCATTTTTTAATGTCTGACACATCTTTTGTTCATCTTGGATTGGGTGTCTATCACAGTGGCTCAGATGATTAAAAGACATATATTTTTTATTCTGTTTTACTACTTTATTCTCTGAGAACAGGTCAATCATTTAATCCATATCCAGTTGGTTTCACCACAATAAAGTAGCCATTTTTTTTTCTGCAAGCATTAAAGATCATTTTTGGTGTTGGACAAATAGTTTTATCTTTTTAACATTGTTATTATAATAATTGTTCAGAGAAAAAGATTAAAGCTATGAATAATGTAAAAATTTCTACTGTCAATCTCTTGCAAGTTGAAAAAGAATGAGGATTCCCTATCTCTAAGTGCTTACTTGACAGAAGGTTGTAAAAGTAAGGAACAACTTTGGATATTATGCAAACTAAGTTATTAGTCTCATGTGTGAAAACATGGTTTTCTTTAAAAAAAAATGTGAAGCTACCTGTGTCACTGAAAAGTATGGTGATATTATGATTTTGGTCCAGATAATTATTTTTAATTTTTGAAAAAGAAATTAATATCATTATAATGCACATACAAAGTATCTGTGAAGCTTTCAAAGAACTTTCTCACAACTTGAGTTGGGATTATGCTGATCTATGTTCATATTCTTGCTTCTCTTTCACATAAAATGACACTATAATGTAAATATAGGTAGATACAAAGACTGTCTCAGTACTTTTGACTTCAATAGTTTTTTTTTTTTGTAAATTAATTTATTTTTTACATTCTATATTCCATTTCCTAGCCCTGGCTTGATCCACCCTCTGACTGCTCCACATCCCACACCTCCTCCCCATCCTTCCTGTCTCCACATGGATGCCCCCACCCCACCTGACCTCTAAACACTCTGGGGCCTCCAGTCTCTTGAGGGTTAGGTGCATCATCTCTGAATTAACACAGATGTGGAAGTCCTCTATTGTATGTGTGTTGGTGGCCTCATAGCTGGTATATGCAGTCTGTTTGGTGGTCCAGTGCTTGAGAGATTTCCGGTGTCCAGATTGATTGAGACCGTGGTCCCTCCTACAGGATCGCCCTTCTCCTCAGCTTCTCTTAGTCATCCCTAATTCAACAATGTGGATCAGCTGCTTCTGTCCATTGGTTGGGTCCAGATATCTGCATCTGACTCTTTCAGCTGCTTGTTGGGTCTTTTGGAGGGCAGTGATGATAGGTCCCTTTTTGTGAGTGTTCCATAGCCTCAGTAATAGTGCTAGGCCTAAGGACCTCCCTATGAGCTGGATCCCACTTTGGGCCTGTCACTGGAACTTCTCTTCCTCGGGCTCCTCTCCATTTCCATCCCTGTAATTCTTTCAGACAGGAACAATTATGGGTTAGAGATGTGAGTGTGGGATGGCAACCCCATCCCTCATTTGATGCCCTGTCTTCCTGCTAGATTTGAGCTCTATAAGTTCCCTCTCCCTACTGTAGGGCATTTCATCTAAGGTCCCTCCCTTTGATTCCTGAGAGTCTCTTATCTCCCAGGTCTCTGGTGCATTCTGGAGTGTCCTCCCAACCACCTGTTTCTCAAGGTTGCCTGCTTCCATTCTTTCTTCTGGACCTCAGGGCTTCAGTCCTTTCCCCTCACACAATACCAGATCAGGTTCCCCTCTCCCTGCCACTCTTTCCTCTGCCCCCAGTCCACTTTACTTCCCAGGTCCCTCCCTCCCTCCTTCCCTCCTTCCCTCCCTCCCTCCCTCCCTCCCAACTTGTGATTGCTTTCTTCTGTCTCCCACATGGGATTGAGGCTTCCTTATTGGGCACTTGTGCTTGTTGAACATTTTGAGTTTATGGACTATATCTTGAGTATTCTGTACTGTTTTTTGGTTAATATCCATTTATTAGTGAGTACATAAGATGCAAGTCCTTTTGGGTCTAAGTTACATCACTCAAGATGATATTTACTAGTTCCACGTATTTGCCTGCAAAATTCAGGATATCCTAGTTCTTAATGGATGAGTAGTATTACATTGTGTAAATGAACCACATTTCCTGTATCCATTCTTCTGCTGTGGGGTATCTAGGTTGTTTCTAGCATCACAAATAAGGCCTCTATGCACATAGTGGAACACGTGCTCCTGTGGCATGGTGGGGCATCTTTTGGGTGTATTCCCAAAAGTGGGATAGTTGGGTCTTCAGGTAGATCTATTTTCAGTTTTCGGAAGAACATCCAGATTGATTTTCAGAGTGGTTGCACCAGTTTGTAATCCCAAAGGTAATGGAGGAGTGTTCCTCTTTTTCCACATCCTCTCCAACATGTGTTGTCACCTGAGGTTTTGATCTTAGCCATTCTTGTTGGTGTCAGGGTCGTTTGATTTGCATTTCTCTGATGACTAAGGACTGAATATTTCTTTAGATGCTTTGCAGCCATTTGAGATTTCTCTGTTGTGAACTCTCTGTTTAGTTCTATACTTCATTTTTTGATCCTGTTGCTTGGTTTTTTGGTGATTAACTTCTTGAGTTCTTTATATATTTTGGATATTAGCCCTCTATCAGATGTGGGGTTAGTGAATATTTTTTCCCAATCTGTAGGTTGCCGATTTGTCTTATTGACTATGTCCTTCAGCTTACAGAAGCTCTCCACTCTCAGGAGGTCCTATTTATAAATTCTTGATATTAGGGCATGAGCCATTGGAGTTCTATTTAGGAAATTTCCCTCTGTGCTGATGAATTCAAGGCTCTTTCCTACTTTCTTTTCTATTAGGTTGAGTGCATCTTGTTTTATGTTGAGTTCCTCGATCCACTTGGATTTGAGGTTTGTACAAGGTGAAAAATATAGGTCTATTTTTATTCTTCTACACAGATAGCCAGTTAGACAAACATTTATTGAAGAAGCTTTCTTTTTTCCTTTGTATACGTTTGGTGTCTTTGTCAAAGATCAAGTGACCGTAAGTGTATAGTTTTATTTCTGGGTCTTTAATTCTATTCCATTGATCAACTTCTTTGTCTCTGTACTAATACCATCCAGTTTTTATTTTTTAATCACTATTATTCTGTAGTAAAACTTGAGGTCAGGGATCGTGATTTCCCCCAGCTGTTCTTTATTGTTAATAATTGTTTTCACTATTCTGGGGTTTTCGCCTTTCCAAATCAATTTGAGAATTGCTCTTTTCATGGCTTTGAAGAATTGTGTTGGTTATTTTGATGGGGATTACATTGAATCTATAGATTGCCTTTTGTAGGATGGCCATTTTTACTCTATCAATTCTGCCAATCTATGAGCATGGAAGATCTCTCCATTTTCTGAGATCTTCTTTGATTTCTTTCTTGAGAGAAATGAAGTTATTATCATGCAGGTCTTTCACTTGTTTGGTTAGAGTTATCCCAAGATATTTTATATTATTTGTGGCTATTGTGAAGGGAGGTGTTTCCCTAGTTTCTTTCTCAGCTTTTTTATCCTTTGTATAAGGGAAGGCTACTGATTTGTTTGTCTTAATTTTATATCCTGCCACTTTGTTGAAGTTGTTTATCAGCTGGAGAAGTTCTCTGGTAGAATTTTGGGGTCACTTATGTATACAAATATATCATCTGCTAATAGTAATACCTTTATTTCTTTTTTACCAGTTTGTATCCTCTTGATCTCTTTTTGTTATCTTATTGTTCTAGCTAACACTTCAAGTACTATATTCATTAGATATGGGCAGAGTGGCCATCCTTGTCTTGTCCCTGATTTCAGTGGGATTGCTCCAAGTATGTCTCCATTTAATTTGATATTGCCTGTTGGTTTGCAGTAAATTGTTTTTATTTTGTTTAGGTAAGGGCCTTGACTACCTGATCTATCCAATACTTTTAATATGAAGGGGTATTGTATTTTGTCAAATGTTTTTCTGCATCTAAAATGGTGATCGTGTGATTTTTTTTCTTTGTTTTTGTAGTGGATATGATAATGGATTTTCATATATTAAATCAACCTTGCATCCCTGGGATTAAGCCTACTTAATCATGGTCAGAGATGGCTTTAATCTGTTCTTGGATTCAGTTTGCAAGAATTTTATTGAATATTTTTGCATCAATATTCTTAAGTGAAATTTGTCTGAAGTTCACTTTTTTTGGTTGAGTCCTTGGGTGGGTTAGGTATCAGAGTAATTGTGGCTTCATAGAACCAGTTCGGTAGTGTTCCTTCTCTTTCTATTTTATGGAATAGTTTGAGGAAAATTGGTATCAGGTCTTCTTTGAAGATATGGTAGAATTCTGCACTAGATCCATCTGGCCCTGGGCATTTTTGGTTGGGAGGTTCTTAATGACTTCTTCTATTTCCTTGTGTGATATAGGCTTGTTTAGATAGTTTACCTGATCTTGATTTAAGTTTGGTATGTGGTATCTGTCTAGAAAACCACCCATTTCACCCAGATTTCATCCAGTTTTGTTGATTTTTTAATTTTTTTTCTGTTTCTGTTGTTATGTCTCCCTTTCCATTTTTGATTTTGTTAATTTGGATACTGCCTCTGGGACCTTTAGTTAGCTTGTCTAGGGTTTATCTATCTTGTTGATTCTCTCAAAGAACCAGCTTTTGGTTTTGTTGATTCTTTGTATTGATTTTTTTTTTGTTTCTATTTGTTTGATTTCAGCCCTGACTTTGACTATTTCTTGCATTCTACTTCTCCTGGATGAGTTTGCTTCTTTTTGTTCTAGACTTCTCAGATGTGCTCTTAAGTTGTTAGTATAATATCTGTACAGTTTCTTTACCAGGGTACTTAGTGCTATGAACTTTTCTCTTAGCACTGCTTTCATTGTGTCCCATAATTTTGGGTATGATGTGTCAATATTTTTATTAAATTCCAGGAGTTCTTTAATTTCTTTCTTTATTTCTTTCCTGACCTAGAGAGAGATATCCATAAATTTACAAGTCTATAGGACAACAAATTAATGGGACCAGAAAAGAAAATCCTCATGTCACATAACAATCAAACCACAACACACAGAAAAATATATATAATTTATTATATATATATACATATACATGTATATATATATATATTAAAAGATAAAAGGAAAAAGGGCCAAGTACCATATAAAAGTAGACCTATCAGAATTACACCAGACTTCTCAACAGAGACTGTGAAATCCAGAAGAGCCTGGTAAGAGGTCATGCAGACTCTAAGAGAACATAAATGACAACCCGGGCTACTATGCCCAGAAAAACTCTCAATCAACATAGATGGAAAAACAAAAATATTCTAGGACAAAACCAAATTCAAATAGTATCTACCTACCAACCTAACCCTGGAATGAAAACTCCAACACAAGGAAGATACCTGCACCAAAGAAAGGACAAGATATAAAATATCTCACAACTAAGTCAAAAACAGAGAGCCACAAGCACATATAGCCACTGACACAAACAAACATATCAGGAACCAACAATCATCTCTCTTTAACATCTCTGAATATTGATGAACTCAATTCACCTATAAGAAGACATAATCTAATAGACTGGATACACAAACATGATCCAGCATTTTGATGCATACAAGACACACACCTTAATAATGAAGACAAGCTTTATCTTAGACTTAAAGGATAGAAAAAGGTCTCCAAGCAAATGGTCCTAGGAAACAAGCAGGAGTCGCCATCCTAATATCCAATAAAATAGACTTTCAACCAAAAAGTTATCAAGTGTGATAAAGAAGGACACTTTGTATTCATCAAGGGGATCACCAAGAGCCCCCAATCCACCAAGAGAAAGTCTCAGTTCTGAATATCTATGCCTCAAATGCAAGAGCACCCAAATTCACAAAAGAAACTTTACTAAAACTCAAAACACATATTGAACCCCACTCAATAATAGTGGGAGATTTCCACACCCCATTCTCACTAATGGATAGTTCATTGAAACAGAAATAAACAGAGACACAGTGAATCTAAGAGAGGTTATGAACCAAATGGATTTAAAAGATATCTACAGAACATTTCACGCTAAAACAAAAGAATATGCCTTCTCGGAACTTCATGGTATCTTCTCCAAATTTGACCATATAATTAGTCAAAAAACAACCCTCAACAGATATAAGAAGATTGACTTAATACCATGGATCCTATCAGATCACCATGGCCCTAAGCTGGTCTTTATGAACTTGACCATTTTATTATGGATGTGCTACTGTTAACTGACTTACCTATCTTTGAGAAAATTCTTTTCAAATTTTATGTTAATCAAAAAGTTTTTAAAACTCTGAGGATTTCCATCTTATTTGGGATCAAATGTTGCCTGAAGATAATTCATCTCATTAGAAAAGATATAATTTGTCAGTGCAAGCAGATGTATTTAAAAATTTTTAATTCTAAGGAATAGTTCTGTTAAGTTAGTTCTATGGGAATGGATTTGAGCAGTTTCTGCCTATAGACTGCACTGGGCTTTGAGAATGTTTCCATTTTAGATTTCTTAAATGTCTGCAGCATGGAGAACCACAGATTCTGTGCCCTCTCAAGCATTTGTTCCTTCGTGGGCCCCCGAGGAATATGCAAAGAGCCTATGCTCATATTTCTAGCTTTGTTCTTAGGTCCAGTTCATATAAGTGTAAAGTCTTGGCCTCTAGGTAGGTAGCAGACCACCTTACTAAGTCTACTGAGGAGAAAAAAAGACAATTTGAATTTTAAAGCAAAGGAATGAAGGGCATTCTTATATCCAAAATTAAGGTATTTTCTGAACATATAAATGTTCAATTTTTAAATATTCACTATAAAAAAGTCAAAAGGCAGTTTCTATAATTACTAGCATTCTACTAAAGTTTTTCTGTAATAATTTACAGATGTTTATTTTGTTGCAAGAATTTCTTTTACCTCATGGTGTGGTTTGCTTTGGTCAGTGCACCATTATTAAAGGATACTTAATCATAACTAGAAATGCACAGTCAATTAGTTGATAGACACAGTCTTGCATAAACCATAAACTTTTTGTCTTTCTGAGATTATCAATTCTTAGAAAGACATTCATCAAACATAATAGTAAAGCATAAATGAGGAATAATTAAGAAAATATTAATTAAAACAGTATTTGAGAAAATTTGCAATTATCTTGCTATATATAGATATATATCTTTTAATCTGAACCACAGAAATAATCTACACTGTTTGAATGTGCATGACAAGTGTCCTAGGTACATGCTTGAATTCTAATGAACATAGAAAGAAAGAAAGGTTCTCTACTGACAAATCACTTTCATTTGACATATCAGCTCTAAACACTGAGGAAAGACTTAAAGTTACCAAGTGAATGTGAAAAATGTCATTTTGGTAAGTGCATAAGGAAACATTGTTTTATGGTAAAATAGTGGTCTATTGATGAAGGTAACAATCCTCTAGAAAAAAAATAGCTTTCATATATGTATACTTGCTGTCGGCTGAGCTTGACAGCTATTTGATTTAAGGGGGAACCCTACCATTAATTGCAAAATTATTCTATACGGTTACAGCAGGATTTTAGAGTCAAGCATGTGCCCAGCCCAATTTGAGCTACTATTAGTACAAAGACCCTGCAGCTCTCATTGCAGGTTTCTTTACATACTCTGGGGGAGCAGCTGTATAATTTGATTTTATTTTAGGATCTGGCTTTGGTCCTAAGTAATATTTGTGACATAAAAAGGATTTCATAAGTTTCCTCTGTTCCATATATTTTTCAGTGGTGATTGCTTGTCCTCTTGGAATCATCATGACTGGGCTCTGAAGACTGGTTCAATTTGTGTTTTCAATAAGGCATCCAATCCCCCAGGAAAGCATAACACTGCACAAAGCAGATCCTGAGATTAAATATTAAAAATAGACATAACTTACCATTTCAAGTACCAATATTAAGATGCTACTATGACATTTCCAGGATGCCCTTGTCCTGAGATGTTACTCATAGATGTGGAGGTCTTGTTGCTGTGAAGGGTTTAAAAATCCTTCTGGAAAAGGCATAACTATGAAGTGTTAGAAGAAGAGGTCACAATGCTACCTTTTCCTGTAAAGACTGAATCCTCTGTTGACTTTATTTTTCTTTTGCCACATAATTGCTTAAGGCAAGACTGGAAATTTTTATTATTTTCAAAGTCCAATTACAACTTGAAAATCACAGAACAAACTAAAGGAGGCAGCCAGTACCAAAGCTTGCATTAATCCATCAGCCTCTACCTGAGTCAGATATTGTCCTAATATCTAAATTCTACTTGTACATACTTAGAAGGATCTGAAAAAGCCATTGTTTCTAAGTGAGTTCATCAAAATTCAGAGGGAGTTGCCAAGAGCAATGGTTTGTCAAAAGAAGGGAAGGCAAGGGATAATCGTGTGATTCTATTCTTCCTACAAATGTAAAATATTTGGATCTTTCACTTACAGAAAAAATGTGAGATATTATTTTAAAATATTTACTTTTATTTTAAAGGCAGAGCCTTGCTATAAACTTCCACTGCTCTCAGGCTTGTGATCCCCTGCTTTGGTCCAACCCCACTACCATGAAGACTAGGTAGCACCATTCTTAAATGACATATATTTAAAACTTAAGATGAGAGTTAAAATAATTGTCCAAATAGTATAGGCAGGAATATCAGGGTTTCACACCACACACACACACACACACAACTAACAGATCCTATTAGTATATGTGTATAAATAATTTAATTTTGACCTTTTCAATAATTAATGAGAAAGCTACTATTTTAACATATTTCTGATTTGGGTTGCTTCTGTCACTTTTTTTCCAAATGCTTTATTATAACTAGAAAGTGCTGTTTGCTCATTCTTTTCTTGTACACCAGTTGTAGGTCAAGCACAAAGGAGCTCTTTAGAAAGTGACCATAACCTCTCCAATTACAGATAAGATAAATTTCTTGCTAACAATTAAGGGAGAATATGCCCAGAGAACTTGCTTTTCAGAGTAAACATTAAACCTTGCAGTGGTGGCACATGCCTTTAATCCCAGCACCTGGGAAGCAGAGACAGGCAGATTTCTGGGTTCAAGGCCAGCCCGGTCTATAGAGTGAGTTCCAGGACAGCCAGGGCTATACAGAGAAACCCTGTCTCAAAAAACCAAAAAAGAAAAAAAAATCAAAGTGTAGACATTAGAGCTACCATGCCTTATCCATGTACATACACCTCCACAGTTGCAAGTCTCCTTTTCTCCATACTTTGTAATGAGAATTTTGTAGTTTCAGTTTCTTTAAAAAACACAGAAATATGAGAATGTGTTTTCAATTATTCCCAGGTATGGGACAAGAGTCTGCCTCAGATTGTCTAGAATGGCTGTCTATGATTTGCCTCATGCTCCAGCAGGGCTGTGATGGTGCCAGAGGAAAATAGTTTAAATGATTGTGTGACACTGGGAATTCTGGGGACTTTTCAGTGGTATGTAAATGCTAGGGCCCCAAGCGGTAGGATGGTTTCTAAATGGTTGTTGGTTGATTGCTGTTGGTTATTGTTGGTCATTATTTGTTAAATAGTCATGCATAAAGAAGACACAACAAACAAAAGAAATTAGATATCCTGATGATGAAAAATCAACTTGTCCCAAGGAACTCAATGTCCCTAATCACATTACTAGTCTAATAATGATTCATGACATTGTCCCCTTTCCCCTCTATCTACTTTTATTCCAAGGCCATCATTTTCTATATCAATTGCTTTGAATTATATTATTGACTAAATTATTTAGTCAATAATATATATATTATTTCTTTTTATTAGATATTTTCTTTATTTACATGTCATATGATTTTTCTTTGCCCAGTTTCCTCTCCCAGGAACAAACAAACAAACAAACAAACAAAAACAACAAGAACAAATCCCTGTTGTCTCCCCCCTCTCCATGCTTGCCACCCCACCCTTCCCCACTTATTGGCCCTGGCATTTCCCTACACTGGGGCACAGAACCTTCACAGGGCCAAGGGCCTCTCCTCCCATTGATAATTGATTTTGCAATGCTCTACTATACACATGCTGCCAGCACAATCAGTCCTACTATGTATACTCCTTGGTTGGTGGTTGAGTCCCTAGGACTGAGGGTATTAGTTAGTTCATATTGTTGTTCGTCTTAGGGGGCTGCAAACCCTTCAGCTCCATTGGTCCTTTCTCTACCTCCTTCATTGGGGACCCTGTACTCATTTCAATGGATGGCTGTGAGCCTCTACATCTGAATAATACATATTTTAAAAGACCCAGCTATACCACTTCTGGGCATATACCAATAAGATGTTCCAACATGCTACACTGTGTTCATAGCAGCCATATTTATAATAGCCAGAAGCTGGAAACAATTAAGATGTCCCTCTACAGAGGAATGGATGCAGAAAATGTGGTATATTTACACAATGGACTACTACTCAGCTATTAAAAACAATGACTTCATAAAGTTCACAGGCAAATGGATGGAACTTAAAAATATCCTGAGTGAGGTCACAAAAGAACACACATGGTATTAACTTATTGAAAATTAGATATTAGCCTTCCCATATACAGTCACCAGAGCCAGTATGCTATTGTAGATGCTAGGAAGTGCTTGCTGACAGGAGCCTGATATGGCTATCTCCTGAGAGGCTCTGCTAGAGCCTGACAAATACAGAGGCAGATGCTGGAAGTCGACTATTGGACTGAACATGGGGTCCTAGATAGAGGAGTTGGAGAAGGGACTGAAGGAGCTGCGGAGGTTTGCGGCACCATGAGGGGAGCAACAGTATCAACTGGTCAGATCCCCAGAGCTCCTAGGGACTGGACCACCAACCTAAGAGTACACATGGAGGGACCCATGGCTCCAGCCTCACATGTGGCAGAGGATGGCCTTTTTGGCATCAGTGGGAGAAGAGGCCCTTGGGCCTGAGGGTGTTTCATGCCACAGTGTAGGCGAATGCCAGGTTGGGAGGATGATAGTAGGTGGGTGGTGGAGGAGCACCCTCATAGAGGCAGAGAGAGGGGGTATGGGACTAGGGGTTTCCTGAAGGGGAGACTTGGAAAGGGGAAAACATTTGAAATGTAAATGAAGAAAATATACAATAAAAAAGAAACTAAATAACTATAGAAGATGATAGGCATGTGAGAAACTCACAAGTCACCTTGGAGATTAGTATTTCCACGGCAGTAGAGACACTAAAACAATGGAGAATATAAACACTGTTTCCTTCAGCCACAGAGGTGATGCTGCAGAAGACATGAGGTGTTGCATGGAAAACAGATTGTGCAATGACCCAGGTAGTCTGCAAGAAAAATATTATATACTCCTCATATTCTGTAATCTTATTTAGGAAAATACAAAGACATAGAAGACAAAGTTGCTGAGGTGTAAATGAAGTAAAGACAATCTAATTTGATACAACGATGATGAGTGATGGATTGAGAAGTTTCTAGATGTTTCTCAGTTTCTCATATAACAGGTAAGTATTGATTTCTCTGTGTAGTATAAGAAAGGAGTATATGTTTGAATATAGTGAATCAGATTTCTGAAATCCATGAGAGAGACATAGTAATTGTCTGGAAAGCCATGAAAGAAGATGAAATTAAAAGTACAATCACTTTGCAGATGTTAAAAAATAATGACAAAGACAAATGTTAGCCTTTATTATGTTGAGGTATATTCCCTCCAATCTTACTCTCTTCAGGAATTTTACCATGAAGGCATCTTGAATTTTGTCAAAGGATTTGTCTGCTTCTATTGAGAAAGTCATATGGATTTTTGTCTTTGTGTTATAAAACAACACAAATAAATGATTTAATGATGGAACTCAAGAATTTTGAAAAACAAAAATAAACCACACCAAAACCAAGGAGAAAGCAAGAGATAATAAAAATCTAAGCAGAAATTAATGCAATAGAAACAAACACCTCAATGAAAAGAATCAATGAATCTGAAGTGTGGGACTTTGAAAAATAACTAGATTGACAGACTCTTGATGCAACTTACTGAAATAAAGAAAGATATAACCAAATTAAGCAGAATTAGAAGTGAATAGTGGGGCATTTCAAAAGGAACCAAAGAAACTGAGGAAAATACTTTAAAATTTGTACCCCATTAGGTTGGAAAATCTAAAAGGATAATGTTTTGATTGATTCAAACTACCAAAATTAAAACAAGAAGATTTTGACAACCTAAACAGACACATAATAAATGAGGAGATTAAAACTGTAATAATAACTTTCCAATTAAAATGTCCAGGCCAGGTAGACTCACAGCAGAATTCTACCAGACTTTCACAAAAATGCAATAAAAAATTCTTAAATTAGTTTTTAAAAATAAGCATAAGATTCACTCCTAATGTGTTTTATAAAGGCAGTATCACTTCAATACACAAATCAGACAAAGGTACAGCAACAACAAATAATAGTAATACAATAGATTATATCCCTGATGAATATAGATGCAAAAATTCTCAATAAAACACTGGAAAACTGAATATAGGTACATATCAAGTTTGTTATCTCTCGAATGTAGGGTTGGTTCAATACATGTAAATAAATATAATAACCCATTGAGACAAACCAAAAGAAAAAAAATCACTTGATTATCTTGAGATACAGAAAAAGCCTTTGGCAAAAACTAACATGCTTTCATAATTAAAGTCCTAGGCAATGTTGAAACAGGGGGAGTATACCTCAGAACAATAAAACCCACATATAAAAAGCCCACAGCCAACATTATCATAAATGGAGAAAAACTCAAAGCCAATTGTAGTGTGCATATTTTAATAAAGTCTGGCATGTGGATACTTCCTGTCTTAGACCATCTATATTGTCAAATGAAAAACAACCCTACCTTTATATTTTAGTATGCCTTAGCAGCATAGTAATTGGGCAACTGCCTGCCCTCTGTGTTGTTAGAATCTACCTTGCAGTGCTAACTCTGATTTACTACTGACGAATTTCTAAATTCAATCTTGACTGCTCTTAATTCCATTTAGTCAGACCTCTGGGCCATGTTTTCTTGGCCCAGAGCCTAGGGTGCTCTCCTTGCTTTTCTATCCCATGATGGCTCTCATCTTTATGCTGCCTACTGTTCTAAGATGTGGTGGCTT
This sequence comes from Mastomys coucha, assembly GCF_008632895.1. Taxonomy (NCBI): domain Eukaryota; kingdom Metazoa; phylum Chordata; class Mammalia; order Rodentia; family Muridae; genus Mastomys; species Mastomys coucha. Next base: position 3,485,192 of record NW_022196905.1, read on the forward strand.
TCCTTTCTGTATGCTCTTACCATAGTGCCTTCTCTGTCTCTCCTTCTTCCTCCTCATGGTCCCATGCCAGGGAAAACCAAATCCTGCTTATCTCTCTTTTCCACTCTATTAGCTCTTGGCATCTTTATTTACCAATCAGAATTAACTGGCATCAGGTTCCCAGAAGCTATGTGCGGACTGTAGATCTTAGGGGCTAACACTTAGCTCTACAAAAACAGCAGAAGACAAAACCTCAGCAGCCAATCCCACTCAAAATCAGGAATGATATCACCATTATCACCACTCCATTTTAATACATTTCTAGAAGCACTCATTGAAACAATATAACAAGAGAAGAGAATTAAAGGGATATGAATAGGAAAGGAAGTAAACACTTTCCTCATTTGCAGATGATAAAATAGTATACATAAGTGATCCTAAAATATTCCATCAGAAAATTTTATAAGCAATAAAATCAAATCAGAATGTACAAAAGCAACTCACAAAATCAATTCCTTCTCTTTAGAGTATCAATAAACATACTGAGAAAGGGATCATGGACACATTTCATTTTATGTAAAATGAAATCAATTAGGTGAGTGGCCTTCCTCCACACAAAGGATAAACAGGCTGAGAAAAAATTAGGGAAAAAACACCATTCACAATAGTCACAAATAATAAAAAATACCTTGGTGTGACTCTAACTAAGCAAGTAAAATGTCTACATGACAAGAACTTCAAGTCTCTGAAGAAAAAAATTGAAGAAGAGCTCAGAATATGGAGAGATCTCTCATGCTCATGGATTGGCAGGATTAATATAGTAAAAATGGCCATCATATCAAAAGCAATATACAGATTCAGAGCAATTCACATCAAATTTCAAACTTAATTCTTTAGAGTTGAAAAGAGCAATTTGCAAATTCATCTGGAATTGCAAAAACTCAGATAGCAAAAACTATTCTCAACCATAAAAGAACATCTGGTAGAATCACCATCCTGGATTATAAACTATACTTCAGAGCAATTGTGATAAAAACTGCATAGTATTGGTACAGTGACAGGCAGGTAGATCAATGGAAGAAGAGTGAAGACCCAGAAATGAATTCACACACCTATGGTTACTTGCTATTTGACAAAGGAGCAAAAACCATCTAGTCAAAAAAAGACAGCATTTTCAACAAATGGTGCTGGCTCAACTGGCAGTTAGCATGTAGAAGAATGCAAGTCGACCCATTCCTATCTCCTTGTACAAAGTACAAGTCCAAGTGGATCAAGGACCTCCACATAAAACCAGATACACTGAAACTAATAGAAAAGAAAGTGGGGAAGAGCCTTGAGCACATGGGCAGGGGAAATTTTTCTGAACAGATCACCAACAGCTTATGCTCTAAGATCAAAAATTGACAAATGGAACCTCATAAAATTGCAAACCTTCTGTAAAGCAAAGGACACTATCAATAGGACAAAATGACAACTAACAGATTGGGAAAAGATCTTTACCAATCCTATATCCAATAGAGGGCCAATATATACAAAGAACTCAAGAAGTTTGAGTTCAGAGAACCAAATAACCCTAGTAAAAATGGGGTGCAGAGCTAAACAAAGAATTCTCAACTGAGTAATATCAAATGTCTGAGAATCACCTAAAGAAATGTTCAACATCTTTAGTCATCAGGGAAATGGAAATCAAAACATTCCTGAGATTCCACCTCACACCAGTTAGAATGGTGAAGATCAAAACCTCAGGTGACAGAAGATGCTGGTGAGGTTGTGGAGAAAGAAGACCACTCCTTCATTGCTGGTGGGATTGAAAGATGATACAACCACTCTAGAAATTGGACACAGAACTACTTCAACACCCAGCTATACCACCCCTGGGTATATATACAGAAGATGCTCCAACATGTAATAAGGACATATGCTCTACTATGTTCATAGCACATATGAACGTACTATATTTTTAATATATCATATGTTTATAATAGCCAGGATCTAGAAAGAACCCAGATGTCCCTCACCAGAGGAATGGATGTAGAAAATGTGGTACATTTACACAATGGAATACAACTCAGCTATTAAAATCAATTAATTTATGAAATTCTTAGTGAAATGGATGGATCTGGAGAATACTATCCCGAGTGAGGTAACCCAATCACAAAACAACACACATAGTATGCACTCACTGACAGGTGCATATTAGCCCAGAAGCTCAGAATATACAAGATACAATCCATAAACCAAAAGAAACTCAAGAAAGTAGACCATAGTGTGGATCTTTTGATCCTTCTTAGAAGGGGGAACAAAATACCCATGGAAGGAGTTGCAGAGACAAAGTATGGAGCAGAGACTGAAGGGAGGACAATCCAGAGACTGCTCCATCTGGGAATCCTTCCTATATACAATCACCATATCCAGACACTATTGTGGATGCCACCAAGTGCTGGCTGACAGGAGCCTGATATAGTTGTCTCCTGAGAGGCTCTGCCAGTGCATGACTAATACAGAAACAGAGGCTCACTGCCATCCACTGAACTTAGCATAGGATCCCCAATGAAGGAGCTAGAGAAAGGACCCTAGGGGCTTAAGGGGTTTGCAGCCCCATAGGACAAACAACAATATGAACTAACCAGTACTCTCAGAACTCCTAGGGACTAAACCACCATCCAAAGAGTACACATGGTGAGACTCATGGCTCCAGCTGCATATGTAGTAGAAGATTGTTTAGTTTGTCATCAATGGGAGGAGAGGCCCTTGGTCCTGTAAAGATTCTATGCCCCAATGTAGGAGAATTCCAGGGCCAGGAAGCAGGAGAGCATGTGTTGGTGAGCAAAGGGAAGGGGGAGGGATAGGTTTTTTTTTTTTTTTTTT
>NW_022196905.1:3488123-3500195 GCF_008632895.1 Mastomys coucha
TTTTGGAGGAGAAATCAGGAAAGGGGATATCATTTGAAATGTAAGTAAAGAAAATAACTAATGAAAAAATCCTAAAAAAATAAATAAAATATACAGTTAATATGTCTAGAGTTACTTAAAATTTATATTGAGAAAAATGTATGTATTTTCAGTATTGCTGTAAACAAGCATCTACATAACACTGTTCAATTGATTGTTGTTTTATATCAAACAACTTGTATAATACTCATTTGTATTGTTACAATAATTTATAAATTTTGAAGAATATGACAAAATAAAAACCATAAAACAAAAGGTATTACAGTTATTGAAGGGGGTGGCCTCTGGGGGGAGTTTGGATACTAAAAGGAAAGAAGAATGTGATGTAATTCTATTTCCTTAAAATATGTTTTTAAATGTTAACAAATTCAGATAAATTGAAATTATGCATCTTTTCTCATTATTATGCAATACAAATTAAATCAATAAAAACATTAAAAACATAATTAAATAGAATGAAATGTCTTGGTATACATTTAAAACAAATAAGTGAAAATATCTACGAAAAAATCTTTGGATCTCTGATAACAGAGATTGAGAAAAAACTTCAGAATCGAAAGACATTCCATTTTTATGGATCAATAGACCTAATATTGTGAAAATGGCTATTCTACATTATAGATTTATAGATTCAATATAATACCAATCAAAATGCTTCCAATATTCTTTATACAATTACACATAGGATCAGGAAAATTTTCAAATAACCAAAGCAATCCTGAACAAAATGAATACTGGAGGAACTACCATTCTAGACTTCATGTATTCTTCAAATATTTTATAGAATTTTAGTAATAAAACCACATTATGCTGCCACAAAAACAGTCATGGAGTGAAATAGAAGACCTATGCATGAGTACATGTACTTACAGGCATTTGATATTTGAAAAGTATATACATATGCATATATATATGTATATATGCATAGTATATACATATATATGTATATACATATATATGTAGAAGAATGAAACTAGACTGAATATGTTACACTGCATGAAAATAGTGCCAAGTAGCTTAATGATTTTTATTTATAACCTAAAAAACTAAAGCTTCATGAAGAGAATAAAAGAGGTACCATAAAGGATTTAAGTGTAGAAAAAGACATTGCAGTTGAAATCTATTTATACAGGAATTAAGACTAACAAGTGAGAAGAAAGACCACATAAGACTAGAAAGTATCTGTATAGGAAAAGAAATAATCAATGAAGTGAAGAAAAAATACCACTGAATGGGAGTGAATTTTTGTCAGCTTTAAATCTGATAGAAGTTAATATAGAATATACAATGTATTCAGACACAAAGTGGAAAGAAAACAAATGATATAATTAAAATATAGACCTGAGATATCTAGAAATTAATTCACTGTGAATGGCCTCAAAAAGTGTTCATCATCCTTAATAATTAGGTATATGAAAGTAAAAACAACTTTGAATTTTCACCTTACTCCAGTGAAAATAACTAAAATCAACAAAAACGAAATGCTGATGGGGCTGTGGGAAAACAGGAATTATTTTTATCTATCTATCATCTATCTATCTATCTATCTATCTATCTATCTATCTATCTATCTATCTATATCTGCCTATCTATTTATAGCTAAAATATGAGTGCTATGCAGCATATAGACTTGCATGCCAGAAGATGACATCAGATGTCCTTATTTATATATAGTTGTGAGCCACCATGTAGTTTCTGGAAATTGAACTCAGGACTTCTGGAAGAGCAGCCAGTGTTCTGAGCCATTTTACCAGCCTCTACGATATGTGTGGGGGGATTCTTATTTATTGGTGGGATTGCAAAATGGTCCAAGTACTCTGGTGATACATTTGGAAAGTATTTAAAATATGATAATAAATCTATCATTTTACCAAGCTATACCACTCCTTGGCTTATACTTGAAGAAATTGACATCTTATTCAATAATTACTTTCTCAGTCATGTTTATTGCTACCTGTTGTGGGTTGTCCTCATGCTGTTTATATTTTGATATTAATTTTGCTTCCTCAAGAAGGGTTGCCTTCCTCCTGACTAGCAGTCAATCATGTACTCAGGTGATCTCATGTGAACCTTCTCCCCATTTTAACTGGTGAAAAAGGTCCAGAGCCTGTGGTTGGATAGTGGAGGGGAAAGATGGGACTGGAGGTTTGAGAGTGAGGGCAAGTGGAGAGAGGGAAGAGGATGAGACATGAAAGAGAGAAGACAGAAGATGAGCAAGAAGTCACAATGGACTGGAAACATGCATGTGGCCAGGGGAAACTGCAAGTAGTGTGGAGTTTTATATCTGAGGAATAAGTTAGTCAATCTAGGCATATTACTCATAATTATAATAATTTGATTGTGTGTTTTTATATGGGCTTATTGTGGTTGGAAATTGCACCAAAATACAAACTATTTAGGATGAGTAAATAATACAAGTTAATAGTCACGAAGTGAAACTCATGTTCATATTTTGATTCTAATTTATTTAATTGGAACAAACTGTTTTCAAAGAGTGAAGAGCTAAGAATAATCAATATTTGGCAGTTCAGTTATGCTATATGTAAATAGATGGTCTTCAAAAGCATCAGAGATACATGGAATATGATTTTTAATGTTATCTCATTATTTATAAAACTTTGACTATGAGACATGTCTGCTCCTGAGAATATCCCCATTCCACTTTAAGGAAGATATTGAGCATCATTACTGCAGGTACAGTTGCTTCAGTTGAGGCAAGCCAACCACTATTTTAAAAAAGCCTAAATTTCATCTACAGACAAAATATTGTTCAAAAAATGACAAGGAGATGCAGGGTATTCAACAGCTAAGCACTGCCAAGACAGAGTAAGCTAGTCCTTCATAATTTCTATATCACTTAAGGTCTGTCAGATGGCTCTGAACCAGAAGGCTAAAGACAGATACTCTAATGTTATAAGCAATATTGGTGACTTTCTAGGCAGTCATCTGTCTCTGCCAATTGTACAAGTTGTGTTTCCTTCAGGTTCAGGTAATATTTAATTCCTTCTCATATCTTTGATAGGGTTGAAGAATAGATATAATCTTAACTTGTTTGATATTAGAGAATATGTTCTAGATTTGAAAGGATAGTTTCCAGATGGTAATATGAGTTAAAATCAAACATTATTGTAACAAAATTGTAAACTCTTTTAGTTAGGATAGATGATAAATGACTTTAATCTTGATTACCAAGTATTTGATTCCCAGGGACTAGATGTTATAAGTGTATGTCATACCTTGCAATTTGTATAATTGTTATAATAAATTTATATAATTATGTTCAATGTATAGCTGAGAAAAAAAAGAGCCTTTTTTAGTTGGACCAAAAGGGGGAAATGTAGCTGCTTGTATTATGAATGCTAACTATGTTCCCCCAAGAACTGTTTGCACAAAAGGGTCTATATATAGGCACCAGTTTGTTCTGATTTGTACCTAAAGATTCCCCTAACCACTAGGTGGGGGAGACAGAGAGAGGTGGGATTTTAGGATTCCCTAGCATGGGACCAGGAAGAGATGAAGATGTAGATCCACCATGCTTTATGAGAGAATGGAGAGAGTGTAGAGAGAGCCCAGAATGGAGTAGAGAAGAAAGAAGAGCACCCTGGGCTCTAGGCTAAGAATGCGCTGCCCAGAGGGTACCACAAATCGGTCTGAAGCAGCCAAGAGAGAACATAGAAGTTAGTAAGTAGTAACTCAGGATTATTTCTGGGAGGTAGGTTCTAGCAGAATGGAGGTTAGGCAATTGCTCAGCTATTATGCTGCTTAAGGCATATTAAAATATAAAGGTTTATTGTGTGTGTTTCATTAAGAAACATAAACTATTGATTTAGGCAGCAACCCTACAACAGGTTTTATTAACAAAATATTTATGTTATAGTCACCCTATTCCTAATAGCTATGCTGTCTTTCAAAGAAGAAATAAATAATAAAAATGTAGTTCAAACATACTCCTGGAAACTTTTCAGCTGTAAGGAAAAATGCAATTATAAAATTTACATTTAGAAAATATATTGAAGAGGTACCCAGACCCAGAAAGGCAAACACTGCATGTTCTCTCTGTCATCTACAGTCACTAATTTCAGACTGGCATATAAACATTTAGTGATCACAGAAATCAGAGAAGTGTGAAGGACCATGGGGATGTGTCTTTAGAGATAAATAACAGGATACAGGTGATATAAAGCAGGAAATACAGAAATGGGAAGGTCCTGAAACTAGGGAAGATCAATTGGAGACAGAAGAATGGACAAATAACAGCAATATTGTTTGACAAAGTTATCTTTTATTTACCTAAAATGAGACATCAGATATATGTATTCATATATTCATATAAATACACACACACACACACACACACACACACACAAACACAAATAGGAAGTTAGACCACTAGACTTGACAAAGTTCCCCACAAGAACCACAAACTAAGATCAGGCACTAAAAATTGACAATGCTTGGTCACTGTAGTTTAAGTGACTTCCAAAACCATGTAGAATATGGCTGCTACCTTTTGATTACTGAAAGCACACACACTTAGGACACAGGATTCAGTATGAGCTGGATGTAAACCAAAAGCCTCCCTTCTGCAGTCTAGTTAGCATGTCACCAGAAAATACTATGAAATTTGCCCAAGGAGAGAAAAATAATATCCACTTAGATGTGACGCCTATAAACAACAACAAGCCTGGCAAGATATCCATAGAGTTGTCATAAATGGCATACAGATATTCTTGGTAACAATAACGGTCTAATTGAACTTATATTCATTCAGCAGGAGGAAAAACATGTCTGACATTAGGAACCTAGCCAACATCCCAGAATCATGGAGGTTATGTGTCTCAGATGAGAATTTATGAGGACTATTTGGCTAGACTAGTAATTTCTAATTGCATTCTGAATCTTATCTTTATACCCAGATACGATGATATCAGTCTTCGTCAACAAAGCTTATTTTTTAGAGCAAATGGAGACTATTAGAAAACAAAACAAAAACAAAACAAAAACCAAAAAACCACAACTGGTCACAATGCAGAGATCAAGATATTGTGGGGGAACCCAGCCTTGATTGATACATCTAAAGCATAACACATGCATATATGGCTTAGGAAATATCATAGAAGAAAGAGTGTGAAGACTATAAAAGCCAGACAGCCTGAATACCAGGAAATATGCTGTGAAGCAGTTTCTTATATGAAAAACTGCATAATCAAGACCTGAACAAGGGTATTATCAATAGACATGCTAATTTAGAAGGGGGTATTCTCATGAGATCATAGCCCTGGACAATGAACTGTAAGAAACAGAAGATTACTGAGCAAGGGTTTCAGACTTTTCCAGGAAGGAATTCTCTGTTTTGTTGTACAATGAGGACTAGTAAGACCTGAAATTGAGGGGACTGGATAGAGAAAAGGGAAGAAGGAAAGTGAAGTTATAATATTTTAATTTAAAATATATAACAATAAAATATTCGCTGGGCATTGGTGGTGTATGCCTTTAATCCCAGAACTTGGGAGGCAGAGGCAAGCAGATTTATGAGTTTGAGGCCAGCCTGGTCTACAGAGTAAGTTCCAGGATAGCGAGGAATTTACAGAGAAACTCTGTCTTGGATAAAAAAGAGAGAAAAGGGGGAAAAACAGAAAAAAACCCAATAAAGTACTCATTGTAAGGTATTTTACTATAGAATTTAGACTAATATGTAAAGCAGAAACAGAGTAGAAAACAAATATAGACTAGTCAATGCTAAAAACAATGACTCTGATGTTCAGTGAAAAGACTATGGGATTTTAGAACAGAGTTCTAGTGATGTACTATACAAGGTATATTATGTAGAATATCATAGTCATCAAAATAATCGGGAAACACTGAGCACATGAACAATGAAACCATATGTTATAAGATTTGTTTCCATTTTTGATGTGCTTCAATGTTACATAAAATTATGGTTTGATAATTATGGGGTTTATCAGCAACCATTAAAAAGATAGTTTTCCAACAAAATATGCCAAGCCAACAGAGTCTCTAAGGGGTGGGGGGAGTAAGGATTGAAAAGAAAAGACATTATAATACTACTCCAGCTAGTGTTGAGACTTTCCTACTTTCTACTCCTAGCCCACTGTTAAATTATTGCAAAATTCCTAGAAGTGACCCCAAAAGCTCTCCACAAAAAGCAATATATCATAGATGGCTAGTTAGCTGAACTGTTAGGAGCTAACAACTTTTTCAGGGGACCCAGGTTCAATGCCTAACACACAAATGGTGACACACAGCTCTCTGTAACTTCAGTTTCTGGGGATTTGTGTTCTTTCTGGATTCTTTGAGTACTGCAGGCACATGGTATACATGTATACATTGAGTTAAAATAATCATACTCACAAAATGAGATTACAATGAATGATACACTGGATTCAAACATAACAAATAGCTTAAGAAGATAAATGAAGGAGAAAAGATACAAAGATCAGAAGTGCAACAAACATACTAAGCACAATCAAAACACATCAAGTTCAGCGTTATGTTAAGAAACGAACATTGTATTAAGAAAGGACATATTATTTTCATGTGGAGAGCATGAAAAATATCACAGTAGATTCGATATTGGGTTTGAAAGTTGGGGACCAGAAATTGAGAGGGCTCTACAAATCTAATGATGAATGAATGAAGCCATATGGAAACTACTATTTGTTAACTGAATTCTAAAACTAAAAACTTAAAAAAATAAATAAATAAAATGAAAAGAGGCTTAAATAAAAGCCCTAGGTCTGGGCCAGCCAGTGCCCTGAGAAGACCTTGGGCACAGGCTCCACAGCCAGTACACACCACCAAGAAGAAACTCCATTCCAAGGCACTCTAACAAGCCCAGAATCAGAGGTGAAGAGGACACAACATCTGTCCCAACACTTGGAGTAACTGGGACCAACGGGACCAGGCACACAGGAACACTCAGTTCAGTGGCTCAAGTTCCTTCCAGTCTGTCTGGGCTGGTTCCCTGAGCAGACCTTGGGCACAAGCTCCACAGCCAGTTCCACAACACCCAGAGGAAGCTCCACTCCCAGGCACTCTAACACACCCAGGAGCAGAAGTGACGAGGACACAACATCTGTCCCAACACCAGGAGTAACTAGGACCAGCAGGACCCAGGCACATAGGAACTAAACAAGCCCAGTGTCTCAGGTTGCTTCCTGCCTGTCTGGGCCGGCTGGTGCCCTGAGAAGACCTTGGCTGCAAGCTCCACAGCCAGTCCCACAACACCCAGAGAAAGCTCCACTCTCAAGTGCTCTAACAATCCCATGATCACAGAGACAGCTTGACTTTGAGGAGTTCTGACACAACCAGGATCACAGGAAGGACAGGCTCCAGATAGATTTAACAAGGGCATGTAGCACTAGAGATAACCAGATGGTGTGGGACAAGTATAAGAATATATACAACACAAACCAAGGTTACTTGGCATCATCAGAATCCAATACTCCCACCATAGCAAATCCTGGACACACCATCAGACTGGAGAAGCAAGATTCAGATATAAAATCACTTCTCATGATGATGATTCAGGACTTTAAGAAAGACATGAATAGCACCCTCAAAGAAATACAAGAGAACACAGATAAACAGCTAGAAGCCCTTAAGAAGAAAACACAAAAATAGGGTTAAAGAACTACAGGAAAACACACCCAAACAGGTGAAGGAAATGAACAAAACCATCCAGAATCTAAAAATGGAAATAGAAACAATAAAGAAATCAGAAAGAGAGACAACTCTGGTAATAGAAAACCTAGGAAAGAAATCGGGAGTCGTAGATACAAACATCACTAACAGAATGCAAGAGATAGAAGAGAGAATCTCAGGGGCAGAGACACCATAGAAAACATTAACACAACAGTCAAAGAAAATGCAAAAAGCAAAAAGCAACTAACCAAGAACATCCAGGAAATCCAGAATGCAATGTGAAGACCAAATCTAAGGATAATAGGTATAGAAGAAAGTGAAGACTCCCAAGGTAATGGGCCAGTAAATATCTTCAACAAAATTATAGAAGAAAACTTTCCTAACCTAAAGAAAGAGATGCCCATGAACATACAAGAAGCCTACAGAACTCCAAATAGACTGGACCAGAAAAGAAATTCCTCCCTACACATAATAATAAAAACACCAAATGCACTAAACAAAGAAGGAATTTTAAAAGCATTAAGGGAAAAAGGTCAAGTAACATATACAGGCAGGCCTATCAGAATTACACGAGACTTCTCACCAGAGACTATGAAAGCTAGAAGATCCTGGGCAGATGTCATACAGACTCTACAAGAACACAAATGCCAGCCCACACTACTATACCTAGCAAAACTCTCAACTACTATAGATGGAGAAAACAATATATTCCATGGCTAAACAAAATTTATATACTATCTTTCCACAAATCCAACCCTACAAAAGATAATAGATGGAAAACATCAACATAAGGAGCAAAACTACACCCTAGAAGAAGCGAGAAAGGTATCTTTCAACAAACCCACACGAACTTAATTCCTCCTCTTAGAACAAAAACAACAGGAAGTAGCAATTACTTTTTCTTAATGTGTTAATATAAAAATTATTATTACAACCTATCCTAATTGATTGAAATCCAAAAATATGAGGAATTAGAAATTTGTTGACCATCATCCAATGTTCTCTCTAATTTGGTAATTGGAGAAATAGGTCCAACATTGTACAATCTATATACACTGTCAGCTTGTATGTTTGTGACAGCGTCTGGCTGTGTACAGCATAATGGTCTTGAAATCTTGCTTCTCCTATCTTAGCCTCTCAATTAGTAGTATTGTGTATTTCATGTTTTTACACTATATTATGGTTTTCAGAACAGCTTACATATTTCAAAATTATTTATATACCCAAAAGAAACATAGACAATCAAATTGGGAGGGGGCTTGTAAGAGAACAACAAAGAGTGAGACTGAATGCTTTGCTTGACCTTTGTAACTCTTGTATCAAGTTTGAAGAGGATTTTATAAGTTATTCTTTCTCTGAGATGAATGCTTTTCCAAATTATTACAGCCAATGAACCAGATTCTTACCCTCACCTAATGTCTGTGCCACCCTCCAGGCAGAACCATTGTTCATTTATGGATTGACCATCTTAATATACACACCATTTCTTAAATGAATGTAACCTGTTCTCTGTGGGCTGAGAATAAAGTCACTCACTCAAGTCAAATAGCTTTGACCATAACAGGAAGTCTGTATCCAAAAACTGTGCCTACAATTCATCCCTTGGTGCAGCAGAACTGTCAACTCTCCGTCTTGCTATGATGGAGGTAAAATGAATGCCAGGGCCAGTATGCAGTAGGGGGTGGGATGGTGAGCAGGGGGAGCAGGGAGGAACAAGAAATTGTTTTTTATTTTTCTTATTTTATTTTATTTTTTTGGTGGTGGAGGGGAATCTGGGAAAGGAGATATTGTAAGTAAGAAAACATCTAATAAAAAAAAATCCTTTGGTGATATGAGGGTCATTGAAATACAGCCTTATTACAATGAAATCCAATGTCTAAAAATTGTTCTTATTTTGGGCTTGTACTACAGAAAGAGCCAAGATTTTAAGCTCTATTTAATACAAAACAAACAAAAAGACCTTATATACTTATATTCATTTAAAAAATACTAGCAGTAATATTTTATTTTGAAATATATAGTTAATATGTTTGGAGTTATTTAAAATTTATATTGAGAAAAACATGTATTTTCAGTATTGCTGTAGACTAGCATCTACATATGACTGTTAAATTGATTGTTGTTTTATATCAAACAACTTTTATAATACTCATTTTTATTGTTATAATATTTTATAAATTTTAAAGATTTTGACAAAAAAGATATTGTAGGTATTGAAGGGAAACAAGAATGTGATTTAATTCTATTTACTTAAAATATGTTTTTAAATGTTAACAAATTCAGATAAATCTGAAATTATGTAACTTTTCTAATCATAATGCAATAAAACTTAAAATGAAATAAAAGTGTCTAGCATAGGTGAATAATTCTGTTCTAATTGATAGATTATTAAATAAAAAAAAATGTAATGTCAGATATCAAAATCTCCCAGTGTTTAGATAGAAGCTAGCATCTACAGAAGAATAAAAAGAATAAAAATTAAAGCTATTGCTCTTTGTTACACATCAGAACGGGAAGATAAGTACACTCTTCATTTCAATTTTATTATAGGACATGAAGAAATTCAGATAGAATTGAGCTGAAAGTCTCCTCCTTAATAGTTATGTTTCACAGTGTGAGAAGGAGCTAGAAAAGCCAATATGGGAGAAAAATAAGCAATTGTCTTACTCTGCGGTAGGTCCTGTATGCTATAATATTAACTTGGCTTACATGAATTCTCTACTGTTATAATGGTGACACAATCATTATTAGGGTCATCAACTATGTTTCAGTTAGATTTGATGGCCTTTCCCACTGTAGAAATTCATGAATGGAATTGTAAACCTGGTCAAAACTCCTGGAGTAGGGCATTTCTTGAACCTTTGGAAGAATTTGCTATGGATGTTTTTGTTAATTAACATGTTATAAAGCCGCCTTGTAATTATCTAAATATATACCCATTGATTAGTGATATTCTTAGCCATGGGCAAAAGATTGTCACTTGCAATGTGCAATAACATATGCAATGAGTCACAGTTGGTCAAAATGCTAAAAAATAAGTTATTGTTGGGGACTTGATTCCTTTTGGAACATCTATATCATGCCTGTATGTGTGAAGAACATCTTAGAAGAGTTGGCAAAACAAAACAAAACAAAACAATAAGAGCCAAAATACAGTCTTCTAATGTGGTGTGGTTGTTCCACTGAGGAACTCAGGGAAGCTTTAATTAACTGCATAGTATGTGCACAAGATTGGACCTATCAACACTCTATCTTGAGGCTCTGCCCTGTGTGAGATAAACACAGCTAATGTTTACACACAGAGAGGGAAATTCCTTATTGGTATAAGCACTACTATGGTGTTCTTCCTCAAGTAAATAACATCCCACTAAGCTCTCATGGTGGATCCTAGTTAAATAAAGTAAAGTTAAACAAACATATATGAAAGAAGGAGAGAGACATAAGAAAGAAGACATTCAGCAAGAATGGAAGGAGAAGTAGGAGAGGCTTTGGGGCTGTAAATGTGATAAAATTTCATGTATAGGTATGAAATTATAAAATAATAAATTGAAAAGGAGTATGTTTAAATCATGCAAATCATGTTAAATCACACAAATGTACAATAAATGTATAAAATTACAAAACATACCTGGAAAATCTCTAAGCAACACACATAAACACACAAGGGTCAAAAACCAAATCAGAAGGAAAATATTTGTGAATGAATGAAATTTAAAACAAATATCAGAATTCTTGGAAGACAAATGACATCAGACCCAACAGTAAAAAAGCTAACCCTCATTACAGGGTCCCAAAGCTCACTCTCATTGTTTAAGGGCAGAATACCAAACACAGATCAAAATAAGCAGAAGGGGAACAGTGGAGATGTCAGTGATAAAAGCAAAAATAGACTATAGACCTACAAATAAAGAAAAATATCAATGGATCAGAAAACTGAACATGTGATGAGATACTAGCTAGATTAACGAAGAAAAAGGAGAGAAGATGTACCAAGCAACAACCTTACAGAGCCACAAAACCTAAAAAATGTTTAAAATAATAAAATAGAAATAATATGAAAATCTCAAACTACAAAAATTCCACTTCAGGCATAGGTGACCTAAATAGTCCTATAAATATAAATCTAAGAGGATTTAAATCTAAGTCTAAAACATTCCCATGTGATAATTTTCCACTCAGTTTTCACAGATGAAATCGAGCTGTTCCTGAATAGTTATAGCAGGGCACTTTCACCTCTTACTTTGTAGATAGGATTATCCTGAAAACAGGATCAAAGGCTTTACATAAAATCAAAGACATACCAACATCCTTCAGAATTAAGGGTCCAAAATGTCCACAGTTGGACTGATGTCTTTTTTTTTTTTTTTT
>NW_022196905.1:3504438-3504602 GCF_008632895.1 Mastomys coucha
GGCTGTTCAGGTCTCAGAAACTCACCCGAGAGAAAATGGCGAATCCCGCCCGGATCTCTGGCCTATGGACTGATGTCTTATAGTGTTCCAAATATTAATTCATTTTAAGCAAATCAAATTTAACTATATATATATATATATATATATATATATATATATATATA
>NW_022196905.1:3504612-3535453 GCF_008632895.1 Mastomys coucha
ACTCAAGTTGATACCAAAACTCTTTGAAATGTAAAATGTCAACAACATAAACTGCCACACTGCATCTAAATAAGAAATCATAAGGCCATATAGATGGATTAATATTTAACACTTGTAGTGATAAAAAAATACTATCTACAAAATGGCAATAAAAATTCCCTCAAGTTTATAAGGGTAATATAAAAATGTCTAAAGCAAACATTTAGTTTTAAAAAGTGTGTTCTTTTCCCATTAGATTGAGAGTTGAAGTGTCTACCAAGGTTTTATTCAATATTGTATTGATAGTTTGCCAAGTGATGAAAAGCAAGAAAAACATACAAAGTGAAGAAAAAAAGAGTTCCTTGTCTTTGTACATGACATGATTATCCATATAGGAAATCTGAAAATATCTACACAATAGAACAGGAAAATTAAATAAGTTTCACAAGGTTGCAGAATTTAAGATGTATGCAAGAATTAACACAATTTGTTCATATTGTGTGTTTTATAGTGCTAAAGCTGGCAGAAATGGGAATTTGAAGATAAGTTTAGAGTAAGTAACTTAAAATATGAAATATCCAGGAATAAATTGTATTAAAAATCTGAATATTAAAAGCATAATGTACATCAAGATAATCTAGAGATAAGTGATTGTCAAGAAAAGATCTGAGTTCTCAGGCCCAAGTCAGAACACTGGTAAAAAAAAAAAAAATCACATCTGCCCATTAGTTGGCAACTTCAGTGCAATCCAAACATCTCTGAAGGCTTCAGAAGGATGGTTTCTGGGGTTTGTACTACATACTAAATGGGTTATAAAATTTATATAAACACAGAAATAGAATAGAATAGGCACAATATTTTAAAAAGAACAGAAACTTAAACAATGTATTCTAATTTAAAACTGTTTACAGAAGAGGCATAGTAAGGATAATGTGATTTAGCCATAAAGACATTTTGATATTAACTAGTATTACCACCTAAAGATAAGCTTTAAAACTGCCAGGACAGTAATTGACCAGCCTCAATCGGCTTAGTGAGCAAGGAACATACAGGCTCACTGAACAAAGAACAACCAGATTAGATCCCTTCTCCCCAATTACTTTACCATCACCACATCACCCTTAGGTGCCCTGTGCTGGCTGTATGCTGTCTCTGGAGCTACACTGTCTCACCACTGTTTTTCTGGTCTCCAACAGGCCCACCACCAAGGAATATACAAGCCTAATACAAGAAAATCCAATCCATATCTCTCCATTGGAGGCCTGTTGCATGTGGAACATTTGCATTATGCCTGTCTTCCTAATATGTGCTACACCAGGAACATCCAAGGACAATGAAATATCTATAGGGCTGTGCATAAATACAAACAAGAGAAAGGGCAACATGACCCCTAGAAAGCAACACTTTCCCACTACAAAAAGCTCTGGATATCCTAACCCAGCCAAAGCATGAGAAAATAATTTAAATCCAACGTTACAAAGACAATAAACATCTTTAAAGAGAAAATGAATAAATCCCACAAAAATATAGAAAAATACAATCATACAGGTGAAGGAAATAAACAAACAAACAAACAACAAAAAAATGAGAAATAAAAACTACAAAAAGCTATTCAAGACTTTAAACTGGAAACAGGAGCAATAAAGAAAATAAAATCTGAGGCATTGTTTATTTGTAGTGGGGACAGACTTCTTATAGTACCAGTACAAGACACTCCAAAGAGGTTTTTTGGAAACCAAATTAGCATGAGAACACATGCCATGACATTTCCCCCCTTTTTGTCCAATGAAAGGCCTTTTATTTCACATATACACTGAACACAATTATAACAGTTATGTAAACTGTGAGGTATGATATACACTAATTGCATCCAATCCATCAGTTTTGTCAATTTAGATACATTATTTTATCATCTATCCTAATTTAAAGGGTCTTTAGTTCTATATCTGAATTACGTTTTGATATTAACTAGTATTACCACCTGAAAACTATCCTTTCAAATCTAGATCTTCCTTAATGTTAAACAACTTAAGTTTGTTATGAAACTGTTTGTGAAACTTCTGGAAATCTGAGAATGAACTATTACCTGAATATAAAGGAAGCACAAGGGCATAGCTTCCAAAATTATACAATTTGGAGAGACAGCTGGCTGCCTGTGTTGGCATTAGGACTTCACATAGGCGACAGCACAACCCACAAACCTGTTGCCAAGACAACAGCCACCATATTCTTAGAATCCATTTGGCTCACCTCCAACCTTTACCTATGTTACCTGCATCATTATCCATATATATATATATATATATATATATATATATATATATATGGGAAATGCCCCTCCCCTCTTTCTTTCCCTCCTTCTCTTTCTGCCACCACCTCATCTCTCTCCCTCTTTCCCAATAAAACCTCTTACACATGGAACTGTTTGGGCCTGGTGGGCTGTGTCCAGACAGAAGCCACTATTCTAACACATCAGCTTGGACAGTCTCTTAATTTCTTATAATGTTGGATCATGTCTTCAGCCCAATACAATCTAGCAGACCTTACATGAAGCAGGAAATATGAAAGACTATTTTACCCTGTATTCGCAGAGCTAAAATATTGACTATCCTGCATGTGTGTCCTTTTCTGGAAAGAATCCTTTTTCTGAAGATGGATTTGGGCAATTCTTGCCCAGTGGCTACCTTGCCACAATAAGCAACTCTGCCTGGAGGTAAAGATGCTCAATATCTTCTTGTGAAAGGTGTAGTATCAATGAGCAGACATGTCTCATAGTTATAAAGATCAAATGATCTTTAATAATGAAATAACATTAAGTGTCACATTCTGTAGATTTCTTATGGTTTTGAAGATTATCTATATAGAGTATATCTGAACTGTTAAATCTTGACTGCTCTTAGATATTTCTAATTGAGTAATATTAAAACATTCCATTGTAATTCAATCAGAATCTAATAAAACTATGAGTTTACTATCTGGGCCTTGATTTGCATTACTTAATAATCATAAATGATTTGTAATAGTAGTTATTAGAAGGACTGAATCTAAGTCTCATATTATTAAATGAGTTATATAGGCACAATGTTTATATAAGAGTAACAATTTTAGTTTCAGTTTTTTAGTATCAATATACAGAGATTTATGCCAATGAAAACCTTAAATCTGTATCAATATACAAATTCTATACCAACATAAGAAATTATAATTTCAAATTTGCATCAATTATAAAGGTTTCTATCAACGTAAGATTGTGGTTGTACAATGCTTTGTTCAAGAATAACTTTAGTAATCCATCCAATATATTTCATCTCTGTTCAAAATTATGACCATTTCCAAACTATCCCTTAAATGACAATCTATTATAACTTATAAAATAAACATGACTGGACCCCCAAACACAAAAAATTGGGATCTTGAGTTTCCAAGGCTTCTTCCTGATGAATTTGGTCAACAACAACAACAACAACAATAACAACAACAACAACAAGGGGTAGGAAATTTTTTTAAAAATTGATTATATTTAAGAAATCCCTCCTCTTTATAACTTAAATTAATATCAGTTCCTATGTATTTAGTTTCAATTAACTTTCCTTGTACTTACTCTATAAGCATATTTATAATCAGTCTTTAAGTTTGTCATACCAGGCTGAGTAATCCCAGAATCTCTGTGTAGACCATGTTCAAAGAACTGAGTGTAGCCCTGGAGTAGATGTTTTCAAAATTCTTCTATTGTATTTTTCTCATTCATTCTATTCTATCTCCATGCCTTTGTTTCTTACATTTGAGATAAAGGACCTGGACTTCTTTATTCCATGTATACTTAAAAGCACTTAAATGATTACAATTATACACCTTTCTATCCCTAAAAACAAATCAAATTTCACTCATCTCTATCATTTGTTTATCTGCTTGTTGGAGGTGAGCAGCCTCTACTGTCTGCCTCTGTCTCCTTTTGGAGGCAACCTCTCTGTTTGCAATGTAGAGGTTCCCAGTGCCTCCAAGTTCAAACTCTCTGAGGCAGCCAGAAGTTTTTGATAATGGCCTGAGGTAAATCTTCCCTTGCCTGCTGCTGTGCAAGGGAAGTTCTAGTGAACCTGCATGTTTTCAGGAGCAACCACATGCCTTAGTTTAGCTCTAGTGAGAAACCAATTTTCCCCACTTCCTAATGTCAAGTCACAGCATGTATTTTCCCTTTGGGATCTCCAATTAACTTTTAAAAGTGAATACAAGCCTAACACAGTAAGTGCCATCTGAAGCAGTAATTTGGTTATCCACTTTAAATTTTCTATAGATGTGCATGCATGCTTCTCATTATTGCCCCAATGTTCTGGTATCCAGAAAGAAAGGCACACAAACACAGCCTTATATTTTAAATACCTTAAGTAGTTCAATGTCTGGGCCACTCCTTAACTCTACATGGTTAACATATACTCCCCTCCAATATTCCTCAGTTAGTACTTACTATATCTATATTTTATCTTTCCTGCCTTGGAACCTGCTGAGCAGACCTGGTGAGGCCGCTGTCCACCTGCACCTACATTCCAGCTGTCTCACTCTTCTGGAACTTTCTGGTGTGGTTGTCTCCTATGCCCTCATCATGGCTGAATCCTTTCTTACTCCTTCCTTAGTTCTTTCCCAGGAATCCTAAAAGTTGAATCTCAGCCTTCCTGCCCAGCCATTGGCTGCTAGTAACTTTTTGACCAGTCAAAACCAACGGGGGACAGGCTTCCTTTAGTCCTATGTGCTGGACACTGTAAACAGGTTTTTAGGTAACATAATTAGCATAAAAACACAAGTCACTACACTGAGGTAAACCTAGAGATGGAAAACTTAGGAAAGTGAACAGAAACAACAAACACAAGCATTGCCAATAGAACATGAGATGAAAAAAGAATCTCAGAATTATAAGATATGAGAGAAGAAATTGATAAACTAATAAACAAAAATGTTAAATATAAGAAATTCCTGACACAAATATCCAGGAAATCTGGGATACTATGAAAAGACCTAATCTAAGAATAACAGTAATATAAGAAGGTGAAGAGTCCCAGCTCCAAGGACAAGA
The DNA here is from genome assembly GCF_008632895.1 of Mastomys coucha. NCBI lineage: Eukaryota > Metazoa > Chordata > Mammalia > Rodentia > Muridae > Mastomys > Mastomys coucha. The sequence continues at coordinate 3,509,657 of NW_022196905.1, forward strand.
AAGTATTTTAAACAAACTCGTAGAATAAAATTTCTCTAACCTAAATAAAGTGATGCCTACAAGCATACAAAAAACTTACAGAACACCATTTAGATTGGATCAGAAAAGAGAATCCTCCTGCCTGATAATCAAAACACAAAATTGACAAAACAAAGAAAATTAAAATCTGCAAGAGATAAAAGCCAAATAATATATAAAGACTTATCAAAATTACACCCAAATTCTTAAAGGGCATGCAAAGAGCTACAAAGGGCTGGACTAATGTGTTGCAGCCTCTAAGAAACCATAGATGACAACCTAGACTACTATACAAGGCAAAACTCTCAATAACCATAGATTGGGAAAAATATTCCATGACAAAACCAAATTTAAACAATATTTATACACAAATCCAACGCTACAGAAAACACTTGCAAGAATTCCACACCAGTTAGAACAAAATGAGGGAAACACAGATAAACACACACACACACACACACACACACACACACACACACACACACACACACATACACACACTCTAACACCAACAGCATCAAAATAACAGGAAATAGCAACCACTGGTAATTAATATCTCTCAACATCAATGGACTAAATTCTCTGTTAGCATAGGCTAACAGAGAAGATATGAAAACAGGATCCATCATTCTGCTGCATACAAGAAACAAATCTCAGCAATAAAAATAGACATTACCTTGGAGTAAAGGGCTGGAAAAAAATTTCCAAGCAAATAGACCCAAAAAATCAAGCTGAAGTAGTCATTCTAATACTAGTATAATATTTTTCAACCAAAATTAATCAAAATCAGTTCTTACATATATATCCCAAACACAGAGCAACTGTAAAGGAAACATTACTTAATGTTACTAAAGCTTAAAGAGGACATCAAACTTCAACATTATACTCTCACCAATGGAAAGGTCCTTGAGACAGAAATTAAACAGAGAAATAATGAAATTAACCAAGATTATGAATCAAATGGGCATAACAGATACTTACAGAATCTGTAACCTAAACACAAAAGATTGTATCTTCTTCTTGGCATCTCACAGTACCTTCTCCAAAATTGAACATAGCAGTCCTGAACATAAACAAAAAAATTTAAATAATTATCTGTACATTATCAGATCACCATTGTTTAAAGCCACACTTCAACAACAAGAAAATCAACAAAAAGCATACAATTTTAGGAAAATGAAGAACTCTCTACCAGTGAGTACTAGGTCAGGGAAAAAATAAAGAAATTAATGTTTTCTAGAGTTTAATGAATATAAATGCATAACATAGCCAAACTTATTGGAAGCAATGAAAGCAGTGGTAAGAGGAAAGTTCATAGCACTAAGTGAGTTCATAAAGTACCACGCCCACTCCAGTGAAATTCATGTGTCAAGCCCAAAAGCTTTACCACAGATCTGAGGTGAAGTAATAAAGTAAAAAGCAAAGCTGTAAAAACAAGGTTCTGGGAATATAGAAACCAAGTTTTTGAGAATATAGAAACAAAGTTCTGGTGGTCAGGATATTGAGTCAGGATGATCAGGCTAAGATCAGCCAAAAAAAAAAAAAACTGGTGGTTGCAATGACATTAAGGTCCATGAAAACAAGATTAGCAGTTCTCAGAAGAACTCCCCAATCCCTCCCTGTGGCAAAGTTTTGAAAAAGACCACAAACTGTCACCCTGACCTTGCTGCCAACAATCCCCCTACCACCTAATAACTCTGCCCCTTCCAGGGACTTTTCAAAGCCAGGTGAGGAGCTGAATAGGGAAGTTGGCTGACTAATCCAAGAACAGCCATCTTAGCAATGCCTGATCAGATCCTTTGTCTCGTGTTCTACCAACAAGAGTAAGCCAGCTAGCTTTGTTGCAAAAATCTTCCCTCTGTAACATATAATAGATGTATGCTTTCTGAGTTCAAAGTTGACCTTCCCTGTGAGGGTGGGCAACCCCACGTATGTGGGTCAATAAACTTCATGTTATTGCAGCTATCTGTTGTCAATCTGTGTTCTCTGGGTTGAGCTAAGATTACAGCAGAGGCATACAGCTTCAGAGAAGCCAGTCTCTAGGAGACCTTTTGGAATTCCTAACTCAGAGGTGGCCCAGGTTTGTCCTTTTCTCCCAAGATATGATTTATTAATAACAAAACAAAATTGGAAGTTGCCTTCTGACTGACATTCACTAATGTTCCAATACCCTAATCTTTGCTGAGCCAAACCTTAGCCTGGAATTTCATAAAATATGTTACCCATTTAGACTAGGGAGTTAGTAAGGGAGGTAGGGCATTGAAGCTTACAGAATGGGAGTTGCTTATCCCAGGGCAAGGTCAAGTAGAATCCTCATTTTCAGTCATGCATAGCAGCTGAGCCACTCCCAGGGATTAGCAAGAATGGGACCACTGGGGCATGTCTCTGCTAGCCCATAAGATTAGTATAGTTGGGCATTTACTAAAGATGGGCTAGACCTTGGGCCTGGTGTGTGTAATTGAGTGTACTGCAAGGCATTCGAGCCTCTACCGTCCTGACGGGCTTGCCAGCAGCCCCCTCCCAGGACTCAACCAGCCCTGCGCAGGCCTGAGTGCTCAGATCCAGAGGAGATGGCTGCTGCTTTAGACCCATTATGTTTCAGATGGCCTCAGATGTACCATGACCTCTGACCCACCTGACTTTTCTTTTTCTTATGTAATGATCATAAAAATGTCTGATGCCATTTTCAAGAATACACAATCCAATACAACACTCCCTTGTGTGTGTCATTTTTTTCTCATCCACCAAAGTATTGCCAACCTGTACTAGAATCCTGCTTCTCCTGCAGGTTGAGGGGCGAAGCCTGGCCAGCTTGTGGCAATAAAGAAATTAGTAGTTCTCACACTAAAAATTTAAAACTATACCTGAAAGCTCAACAAGGAAGAAGAAGAAGAAAAAGAAGAAGAAGAAAGAGGAGGAGGAGGAGGAGGAGGAGAAGGAGGAGAAGGAGAAAAGGAGAAGGAGAAGGAGAAGAAGGAGAAGGAGAAGGAGAAGGAGAAGGAGAAAGAAGGAGAAGAAGGAGAAGGAGAAGGAAGGAAAAGGAGAAGGAGAAGGAGAAGGAAGACACACCCAAGAAGAGTACACTGCAGAAAGTAATCAAATTCAGGGCTGAAATCAATTAGAAATAGAAAGCAATTCAAAGAAACGAAGACCTGGTTATATTAGAAAATCAACAATATGACAAACCCTTAGCCAAACTAACTAAAATGCAAAGAAACAGTATTACATTAATAAAATCAAATGAAAATGGAGAGAAAACAACAGACACTTAGGAAAGTCAAAGAATTATGAGGTCTTACTTCAAAAGCCTGTACTCCACAAACTTAGAAAATCTTAATGAAATGGATGATTTTTTAGACAGATGCCCCTTACAAAAGTTAAATCAAGATCAGGTAAACAATTTTAACAGTCCCATAGCCCTGAGGAATGTAGAAACCATCATTAAAATCTGCCAACACAGGATAGCCAAAATTATTCTCAAAAATAAAGGAACCTCTGGTGGAATCACCATCCTGGAACTTAAGCTGTACTACAGAGCAATTATAATAAAAATTGCATGGTATTGGTATAGTGACAGCTATGAAGATTAATGGAATAGAATTGAAGACCCAGTAATGAACCCACAAACCTATAGTCACTTGATCTTTGACAAGGAGCTATAACCATACAGTGGGAAAAAGAGCATTTTCAACAAATGGTGCTCGCTCAACTGGCAGTTAGCATGTAGAAGAATGCAAATCGATCTATTCCTACCTTCTTGTATAAAACTCAAGTCCAAGTTGATCAAAGACCTCCACATAAAGCTGGATACACTGAACCTAATAGAAAAGAAAAATGTGGAAGAGCCTCAATCACATAGGCACAGGGGAAAATTTCCCGAACAGAACACCAATAGCTTATGCTCTAAGATCAAGAATTGACAAATGGTACCTCATAAAGTTGCAAAGCTTCTGTAAGACAAAAGACACTGTTAATACGACAAAATGGCAACCAACAAACTGGGAAAAGATCTTTACCAATCCTATATCTGATAGAGAGCTAATATCCAATATATACAAAGAACTCAAGAAGTTAGACTTCAAAGAACCAAGTAACCCTATTTAAAAATGGGGTACAGAGCTAAACAAAGAATTCTCAACTGACGAATACTGATTGGCTGAGAAGCACCTAAAGAAATGTTCAACATCCTTAGTCATCAGGAAAATGCAAATCAAAACAACCCTGAGATTCCACCTCACACCAGGCAGAATGGTTAGGATAAAAAACTCAGGTGACAGCAGATGCTGGTGAGGTTGTGCAAAGAGAAGAAAACTCCTTCATTGCTGGTAGGATTGCAAACTGGTACAACCACTCTGGAAATGAGTTTGGTGGTTTATTCGGAAGTTGGACATAGTACTACCATAGGGCCCAACTATACCACTCATGGGCATATACCCAGAAGATGATCCAACATATAATAAGGACACATGCTCCACTATGTTCATAGCAGCCTTATTCATAATAGCCAGAAACTGGAAAAAACCCAGATGTCCCTCAACAGAGGAATGGATACAGAAATTGTGGCACATCTACACAATGGAATACTACTCAGCTATTAAAAACAATGAATTTATGAAATTCTTAGGGAAATGGATGGATCTGGAAAATATCATCCTGAATGAGGTAGCCCAATCACAAAAGAACACACATGGAATACACTCTCTGATAAGTGGATATTAACCCATTAGATCGGAATCGACATAGTACAATCCACAAACCACAAGAAACTCAAGAAGAAACAAGACCAAAATGTGGATATGTCATTCCTTCTTAAAATGGGGAACAAAATACCCATGGAAGGAGTTGCAGAGACTTAAAAGCTTTCACAAGGCTAAGTACACCATCAATAGGAAAAATGGCAGCCTACAGAATGTAATAATATCTTCATCAACCCTACATCTGATTGAGGATTAATATCCAAATTATATAATAGCTCAAGGAGTTAGATATCTATGAATTACCCAAATAATTAGTCAAGCAAATAATCTGATTAAAACATGGATCCAGAGCTAAATAGAATATTCTTGACAGAGGAAACTTGAATGTCTGAGAAGCACTTGAAACATTCAACATCCTTAAGTCTTCAGAGAAATACAAAGCAAAATGACTATGAGATTCCAATTTATACCTGTCAGATCAGCTAAAACCAAAAACAGAAGTGACAGCTCATTCTGTAGAGCATATGGAGCAAGAGGAACATCCCTCCAGTGATGGTGGGAGTGTAAACTTGTACAATGACTTTGGAAATCAAGTTGATGGTTTCCCTGAAAATTGGAAATTGTTCTATTGGAAGACCCAGATATATGCCCGAAAGATGTCCCACTATAACACAGGGATATATACTCAACTATATTCCTAGAATCTTTATTCATAATAGCCAGACACTGGAAACAACCTAGATGCCCCTCAGTTGAAAAACATGAATGAAGAAAATATGATACATCTACACATTAGAATACTATTCAGCTATTAAAACAAAGACATGAAATTTGCAGGCAAATGATAGACCTAAAAAGACATATCTTATATATTCTCATTTATGATTGGGCATTTGTCATAAAGTACAGGATAAACATGCTACAGTCCACAGACCCAAAGAAACTGTGTAATACCAATGTGTGAATATCACTCAGAATGGTGTACAAAATTGTCATTGTAGGTGGAAGAAGAGAGAGAACTGTGAGGGAGAGGTGGTGAGGAGCAGTATAGGGATGGGATCATGTGGTGGGGGAAAGATAAGGATGGGACTGGAAGTGAGGATGAAAAGTAATGGGGAGCATCTCTGGGAATAGCTGGAGGCATAAGATGTAAGGGGCTAAAATGGGTCTATGGGATTGACCCTAGCTGAGAGTCCTACCAGCAAGGGGATATAGAGATTGAGATAGCTGCCTCCTGTAGCCAGGCAAGATTTCAAGTAGAAGGAGACATACATCAACTCACCCATAAAACCTTCAACCCAAAATGTGTCCTGCCTACAAAATGCTCAGTGATAAAGATGTGTCAGAGACTGAGTGAATACCCAACGTATGACTGGCCCAACTTGAGACTCATCCCATGGAAGAGAGTCAACTAATGACAATATTAAGGATAACTTTGCTATTCTTGCAGACAGGTACCTAACATAACAGTCTTCTGAGAGGCTTCATCTAGCAGCAGATATGAACAGATGCAGAGACCCACAGACAAACATCAGGAGGAGGGCAGGGAGTCTTGTGGAAGAGTGAGGGATAGTATTGAGGGAGCCAGGAGGGTCAAGGATACTACAAGAAGATTTACAGAGTAAACTAACCTGTACCCACGGGGAACTCACAGAGTCTGAACCACCAACCAAAGAACATGAAGTGGTTGGAACTAAGCAACTCCCACGAACATTTGTAGCAGATATGCAACTTAGTCTTCAAGTTGGTCTCCTAACAATTAGAGTGGGTGATGACTCTGACTCTGTTGTCTGTCTGTGGATTCCCTTCCCCTACCTGGACTGCCAGGTTGGGCCTCAGTGGGAGAGAATCTGCTTAGTCTTCCTAGGACTAGATATCCAATTTTGGGATGGTACACACGGGGTCTTCCCCTAAGTGGATGGTGAACTGGGGAGAGAGACTTGTAAGGGCAAGTCTAGGAGGTGAGCAGGGAGGGGACTTGTGATTTTGATGTAATGAGAAGAAAAAAATAAAATATGGGCCAAACAAAAAATGTGGAACAAAACAAATATAAGCTGTAAAACAGTATAATAAAACAGAGTAGAGAGCCAGGATATAAATTATTATTCAGTTTTCTCAGGTGTGCCAATGCAGTTTAGTACAGAAAACCATCATGTCTCATATGCTAAGCTGCCATATAAAATGACTACTCAATTCATCATCTGACTCCACATAAAGAGCTCCACTAAAGTTTAGGATAGACTTACACTGAAAAGCTAAAGCTATTGAACATCCAGATGAAAATGAGAAGTTTCCACAAAGATTTAGTAAATGTAATACCCATAGCAAAACTTGTTGAAAATGAGATTTTATAATGATCTTGTTTTCTTGAAGGCACTGTCAAAATGAAAAGACTTGGCATTTAGAGTAGAGGAGTAGAGGTATACAACAAAATACATATTTGACAAGTGATAGCTTCTATGAATTTTAAAGAACTTTTTGAACCTACAAAATAAAACCTATGGAATATAAGTAGAATAGTGAAAGAGACATCTTTTCAAAGAGGTCATAACAAATAACATGTGAAAATGAACTTAGTATTAATCAGTGGGGAACTGACACTGCTCATTTTTTTAAGTGACCAAAACTCAGAAGACTTATAGTTTGCACCTGCGCAACTGTGTGACACAGTTGGTAGTTCCCCCTCCCTACCACCTACCTACACACACTGATGTAAATATTTCAAATTTCTCCAAAATCAATTTAATAGTTTCTGAAAAGAATAAGTATATATATTGCCATGTAATGTTATATTCAAATTAATATAATCTCTTTATAAAAAGAGTCTATAAAATGTTTTTACTCCTCTATTTTTAGTATCAATAAAGACAAATTAAATGTCTATTTACTAGTTAACAAATAATGAGTTTACTGTACCATGTGACTCAATTATTTTAATATTTTGATTTGCTTCTCTTATCTTTTTCTTTCTTTTTGTGAAGCCATACTTTGAACTCAAGAGAGCAATGAGCACAGGTGAAGAGACTCTAGAATATAACAGGCTATCATTAGTGGGAGCAAAACTATAAGTAGTTAAAGAAAAACCAATCATAATAAGAACACAAATCAGCTAAAAATAAAAACAATCAAGAAAAGCATCAAAATAATAGAAAACTTCACATATTTCTCAATGATATGGTTCAATATTGACAACTTCAATTCCCCAATCAAGAGAAACAGGGTAGCAAATTGATTAAGAAATAAAATTCCTCTATCCTTTGTCTACAAGAAACTTATCTTAGCTTTAAAGACAAGTTCAACTTTAGAGTAAAAAGATGGCAAATGTATTCCAAAAATTTGTGATCAAGATGTGAGGCAGACGAAGGGAAGGAGAACTGGGAGAGAGAATTGAATCCATAGAATGGTATCTCTGGGATTAAGTAGAAACCTAGGACAATAGAAACTCCCAGGAACCTATGAGGGCGACCCTAGTTAAGACTCCTATCAATAGGGGATATGGAACCTGATATGCTACTTTCTATAACTAGACAAGACATCCAATGGAGAGAGTGGGACTTCAACCCAGCCTTGAAACTGTTGACCCACAATTTTTTCCTGCCTTTAAGATGTGCATCAGTGAAGAGAAGCAGAAATTGAGGGACTATCCAACCAATGATTAGCCCAACTTGAGATCCAGGCCATGAGAGGGAGATTCACACCTGACACTATTAATGATATTCTGCTATACTTATAGACAGTGGCCTAAAATAACTGTCATCTGAGAGGCTTCTCTCAGTAGCTGTTAGAAACAGATATAGAGCCCCACAGCCAAAGAATACGTGCAGCTCAGGAATCTTGTATAAGAGGAGAAGGAAAGACTGATAGAGCCAGAAAGGTCAAGGACACCACAAAATAACTTACAGAATCAATTGATCTTGGCCCATGGGTCTCAGAGAGACTGATCCACCAATCAGAGAGCATGCATGGGACAGATGGAGGTCTCACATTCATCTGTAACAGATGTGCAGCTTGGTGTTTATGTAGGACCCTTAGCAGAAAGAGCAGGTGTTGTCTCCAACTCTGTTGCCTGCCTTTGAATACCTTTGTTCAAACTGTACTGTCTTTTCTAGCCAAAATAGGTGATGTACCTAGTACAACTGCCACTTTATATGCCAAAGTGGGTTGGTATTTCTGAAGAGCCTCCCTTTCTCTGAGAAGAAAGGAAGGAAGGATGGTTAGAGGGGAGGCAAGAGGGAGAAACTGGGAGGAGAAGAGGGAAGGGAAGCTGTGATCTGGATGTAAAGTAAATAAGTAATTAATTAAAAGAGAAAAAGAAGCAAGCTGGTGCTGCTATTGTAATACTTGACAAAATAGACTTTAAACTAAGACTATTCAGAAAAGCCTTTATATGTAAATCAATCAGAAGAGACACAAAGTTACTTCATCCTAATCAAGGTATCAATTAGTCATAAAAATATGACTAGGTAGTTCATCTACAGATGATAGAAAAAATAGAGAAATAACATAGGAATAACATAGCTATAGATTATTCCACCCAATGCTTAAGAACACACATTCCATTGGACATAATATGGAAGATTCATTAAAACAGACCACATGTGGGGGCACAAAGCAAACCTTAAAATTACAAAGAAACTTAATTAATCCTGTGTATCTTATATAACCATTATGCAATAAAACCTAAAGTTAAGAGTGAGCAAAACTCTAGTAAGCATATAAACTAATGTAGTTTAAGCAACTCAAAACTGAATGATGAATAAAATAAATTAAATGAATTTTAAAAATTAATCAAATAGTGCTGTAACTAGTGCTTGGCTCCCATTCTCCATCTTTGTAAGTCTAGAAACTACCTAGGAAATGGTGCCACATGCATTGTCTTTACTTCCTACTTTTATGAACATATACAGAATAAGCTTCCACACATTTACTTGGAAGCCCTGTTGATTCTAAGTTCTGTGCATTTGCTAACATTAACCCTCATGGGTACTAAAGTATATGTGTGGAGGTGGTGGTTTTAGTAAGTTTGGTGTCCATAGGCTCATGTATTTGAATGCTTGACCTGTGGAGATGGCACTATTAGGTGATATGAACTTGTTGGAGTAGCTGTAGCCTTGTTGGAGAAAAATGCATCACTGTGGTACTAGGCTTAAGGGTCTCCAATTTTCAGGCTCTGTCCAGTTCAGAGAGAGACATCAGGCTACCTGAAAAACAATCCTCTTCTGTTGCCAGCTAATCAAGATGTAGGACTCTCAGTTCCTTTAGCACTATGTCTTCCTCCATGCTGCTGTGCTTCCTGCCATGATGATAAGGACTGAACCACTGAAACTGTAAACCAGCCCCAATGTTCTCCTTTACAACAGTTGCCTTGGTTATGGTGTCTCTTCACAGCAATGAAAAGAGAGTGTGTATGGTAAAAATGTATTATATAGTTTTTGTGAAAATCTCAGAATGCAAACTACTATCCATAATTTACATATCTAAAATCAATAAAGGATCTAAGTCAATCATCAAAATAGGTTACATGCTGAGCTTCCCTGTTCCTAATGGAGACATTTCTTTTCTTTTTCTTTATTTCTCAACTATTTTCTCTGTTGGTTACTAAACATTCTTTAAATCTACCATTCCTTGTTATTGTTATAATTTTAGCCTTCTCAATCTTTATGGTACTATGTATTTTCTGAATTCATATTTTGTATTTCCATCTTACTATTCACAGTTATCTATGTTTTCAGTCATTTCATATTTTAGTGCTCTCTCTTACATCTCTCTGTGGGTGTTTTCATAGCTGAAAATACATCATGAAGTTTTTTTTTTTGACCTGTGGAGATGGCACTATTAGTTGATATGAACTTGTTGGAGTAGCTGTAGTGTATCAAAGTGTGTGCTCATTTGTGTTTATGTGTATTTGAGTCACTGTCTGCCATTGTCTCTCTCTCTCTCTGCATCTCTTTGTCTCTGTCTCCCTATGTCTCTCTCTGTCTTTCTGTCTCTCTGTCTCTCTGTCTGTCTCTCTCTCTATGTCTCTGTTTATGAATGTGTGTGTATTTGTTAGGATTAGTGTTTAGTGTTTAGCTTTGCATGTACTTATGTTCAGGTACATGGGAAGGCCAGAGGTAGATGTCCATTCTTTCTATCATTTTTCACCTTTGATTTTTGAAAGAGAATCTTTGACTGAATTATAAACTCATTTGTCATACCACTCTGGCAGGTCACCTGTCTCTTATTCCCATCTGCACTTAGTGCTGGCATTGTAAGACTGGTGAGCCTTAGCTACTGGGGACCCCCTGAGTGAACAACATGAAGCCAGAGATTAATGCAAAAGCAAGAGGAATTTATTGTTCCAGCATGCTGGGATCATCCTGCACCTGAAAGAGAGGCAGCAACCTCGGGCAGCCTGCTTGGCAAGTTTTTATACAGTTTTCAGGGGTGCAATAGAGCATCAACAACTAGGCACAATATGATTGGCAGAACACGGTGCCCTTTAAACTTATTGATCTTTAGGGAATGAGGTAGTAGGAGATTTTCGTATCTGTAGGAGGCCAATGGTTGGTCTGGCCTGTGGTTCTTCTGAGGAATGTAGTCAGTCTCTCCCTTCTTGAGGGAAGGGACACCTATGTGTTCTATGACCTCTTTCTTCCAGGAGGGAAGGGGTCTAGGGTATTTTGAGGTCTGGTGGAATTTTCCAAAAGTCTTTAGTTAGCTGGCCTCTTCATTCCTCCTTCCCTTTTTCTTGTACATGGTTCAATCCTGAACTACACTCAGAGGTCTTGAAAGATTAACTCATATTCTTCAGGTCCTGTCTTCAGGGTCTCATATTGTTGATGCAGGACCATCAGCTGCACTGCTCTTATTTTCTCTTTTATGTAGGCTGTAAACTTGTTCAATATGTGAGATCTAGATGTCAACAATAGCAGGAGAACAATTAGCAGTCCTAAAAAGGGAAATAGGAGGGGTTAGGAAAGGGAAGGAGTTAAACCAAGCCTCAAACCTGCCCTGACTCTCTTCTGTTTCTCTCTTCCACTTGGCTAGCCCTTCTCTCATCTTAGACATTGCATCTTTAACTACCCCCTGAATGGTCTCCAGTATGTGCTTTCCAATGTTTCATACCCCCACATAGAATGAAAAAGTGGTTTCCCCCCTCACACTGATGGTCCTGCTGCTAGCTTCTCCCATCTCAGGATCAAGGATATATGGGGATTTCTTGCAAGACACTTCTCAACTTTGAGTATCTACACCCTAAGCCCCACCCTACTTGGTCACTTCTGGGTCTTAGTTTAGATTCACAAGTTCCTCATAACTCACATTTGGGCAATCCCTCCCCACTGTGTCTTCAGGTAAGGGACACCCCAGGAGTCAAGGCCCACCACTAAATCATAGAGATTAAAGACTACCAGATACAATGCAGGTGTTCCTCTGTAGTTGACCAAGCCACATTCCCAGTGATTGAGAGCCCTGCCAAGTCACTCTGCTAGGATTGTGGGTGCTGCTGAGACTCAACATGGTTTCTTTGGCATTATAGAAGGGTATTGCTTGGGTGTCTGGTTGTTATCCAGTAGGTATCAGGTGCAGTCGCTGGTCTGATGTGAACCCAGGCAGTAATTCTATCTTCTTTAATTGAGGTGGGAGTGATCAACAATAAGAGGAATGGCCCTTTCCACTTTGCTTCTAAGTTTTTAGCACAATGACTCTTAACATATACCCAATCTCCAACTTGGTACTTGTGTGGAACCTCTTGGGTACCTGTGTTGTACAAGGCACTAAGTATAGACAACAACTCCTGGTGGCTGATCTGGAAAGTTTACAATAGAGCCATATGACCCCATTAGCCTGAAACATCACTCTGGGGGATGGGTCAATAGCCAGGGTCAAGGGAGTGGGGTTCCCATACAGTATCTCAAAAGGGGTCAGGTTAAAATGGTAGGCAGTATTCTTGAATTGGAACAAGCCAGGGGAAGGAGAAGGAGCACCACTGAGTATCAAAGGACAATTTAGTTAAGGTCTCTTTTAGGATTATGTTCATTCTCTTGACCTGTCCTGACCTCTGGGTATGTCAAGCACAGTGGAACTTCCAATTAGTCCCCAATATCTCTGCCAATCCCTGACTTACCTTAAAGACAAAAGCAGGACCATTGTCTGATTCAATTTCCTTGGGCACTCTGAACCTTGGGAAAATTTCCTTAATATCTTCTTGGCTAACATGGTAGCTGTCTCATGCTTGGTGGGGAAAACGTCAACTCATCCAGAGAAAGTATCTGTCTACAAACACTAAGAAGGTATTTGTAACCATATTTTCCTGACTTAACTTCTATAAAATTGACTTCCCCAAAAACCCCAGGTTACTCTCCCCTAGGTCTCTTCTTGCCCTGTTTACTCTTGGCTGCAGAAGCATTCACTTGCTGACATACCTTACACTGTTCTTCAAGGTCCATGGCATATACTTTAGATCCCTTGACTGCTTGGATGAGCTTCTTATCCCCTAAATAGGTCCATCTATGCATTTTTTCACCTAAGTCCTCAACTTGTTTTCTGGGGAATATAGTCTTTCATTCTTGTGGGCACCACTGCTCTTCCTTCTCTAGGTAGTAGTTGGTAGGGTGGCTACCAATCTAAGTCCTTTCTTCTTCAGTTTATTCTAAGTGAGATCATCTCTTAGTTCAGTCCCATTCCCCAGCAGGTGTCTCTTGAAGGCCCATAACCTGGATAGGCTCCTGCATAGCCACTTCTTGAGCCACTTGATCTGCCTGGTTATTACCTTGGGACACTGAGTCTTTTCCCTTTTGATGTCCTGGGCAATGAATAATAATCACTGTTGCTGGCTTCGTCAGGGCTTCCAAGAGATCCAAGATTTCCTGTTTTGTTTTGTTTTATTTTGTTTTGTTTTTATTTATTTTCCCTCTGATGTGAGCAGTCCTCTCCCTTGGTATATAGCCCCATAGACAGGTGCTGTGGCAAAAGTATACCTGCTCTCTATGTAGATATTAATTTTTTTGGCAGCTCCAAGTTCTGCGGCCTTGGTGAAGGCAACTAGCTCTGATTTTTGTGTTGATATGCCAGGAGTAGAGGCTCAGCCCAGATGACGTTTGTGCCACCCACCACACAGCACCTGCTCTTCTCTTACCTTCATGGAGAAAACTGTTTCTGTCTGTAAAGCAGGTAGCCTCGGCTCCTGGCAGGGGCCAGTTGGAGAAGTCTTTCCTCCACTCATGTGTTCTCCTGTTGGGCCAGTTAGTTGTGGCCTGCCAGGCAGAAAGTGTATCTGGGCCATCATCTTGGAGTGGAAGTCTTGCCACAACAGAGGGTAGGGACAGTCTGGGATGTCCATAAATGAATGGGATATCCAGCTCATTTCTAGGTCCACTGTTCTTATTTTTTTTTCAAGGTCCACTATTCTTTTGGTAGCCCATGCATATATATTGGTGCCAGTGGCTCCTTGGATCCAAGATTTTTTCTTGGAAATGGGACCATCAGCTTGGAGAAAGATCGAGTGTTGAGCCCCCATGTCCACTAAGAATTGAGTGGGCTTCTCCTCCACTCTCAGTGTAACTCTGAGGTTGGGGAGGGAGTCTGAACCCCATCCTTGCTAGTTGCTGTCTTCTGCCAGGTCTAATACCTTTGCCATTTGAGGGTGCTTTTCCCAAGGCTTGAGATTTCCCTCTTCTGGCTACTGTTTGTTAGGGCACTCTCCAGTCCAGGGTTCCCTCTCCTTGCAATATGCACACTGGTCCTTTTCAAGGGGTTTTCTCTCTCTTTTTTGTTGGAGTCTCTCTTCTCTGCTTTCCCTTACTTGTAGCCAAGATTCTCTGTAAATTCCTTCCCTTTTGCTTTTCTTTTTTTCATTTCAACAACCTGCACTGAATCCCTTAACAACTTATCCTGTAGTCCCTCTAGCCTCTGAAACTTTTTCCTGATATCTCTGTAGCCTGGTCTATAAAAGCCATAGTCACAGTACTTTTGTGCTCTTTGCTGTTGGGGTCATAGGGTATATACTAAAGAACGCCTCTATGAAGTCACTCTAGAAAGATTTCAGGCAACTCATTTGGTCCCTGTTTAATCTCATGAAGGTTGGTAAAATTGGTGGGTCATTTTGCAGCTCCCTTGAGACCTCACAACTTCCCCTCTACTGGTGGCAGACCTTCAGGTTTACCTTACCTTTTGCCAGTCAGGTTTAGTCAGAGGAAACCTGCTGTCAATGACAGCTTAGTCAATCAATTGTACCTCCATGTCTGAGGGGGCATTCTTTCTGGCTTCCTGCATTATCCTCTCTTGCTTTTCAGTCATGAAGAGCAAGCACTCTCATGAGTTGTTGGATATCATCCTAGGTAGCCTGATGAGTAAATAAAAACAGTCTCAAAGAGATTAGTCAGCCCCTTAGGGGTTATTTGAAGGGGGGATAGTGTTGGCCTTTCACTTTTACAAATCAGCCAAAGAGAAGGGCCAATATTGCATAGGTTGATTGCCCTTTTCTAGAGGCCCATATGCCTTCAGTGGGAGAGTCACCGTGGTATTAGGGGAGGTGCCTGTCAGACTCCAGGTCTCCATGGGAAGACCAGAAAATTGGGGGTCTTCTCCAGCTCCTCTTTCTGATAAATGGGGTACAATGGTCCTGGTCCTATACAGGCTGAAGATCCCAGAGCTGGTGCTGGTGCTGGTGGAACCATGGGGGCAAGGGTAGGGGGATATGGAGGAAGAGGGTCTTGGAGCAACAGGTCTGCTGTTGAAGGGTCATGGAGGACCGACTTCTTTTCAGGTCTAAATCCTTCCTCCTGTGTTTCCTTTTTTCCTGATGGCTAGAACTTGTGAGGTTGGTCTTGAGAAAAGAAAGGCTTTTATTCATGGTGGAGGGGGGTCCTCCATTTAATTCTTCCTAGTAACTAGGTAGGGTATTTGGTCTGAATACCTGAGGGATCCTGGCTGGCCTAAAGATTGTACTGCTTTGATCACCTGCAAGTTGAAGGTCCTTATGCATGGCCACTCTACTCTGAAGTTGGGCCATTCAAAGGAGAGAGTAACTAACTTTGCTTTCTTTACTACTATTGACAAGTTTTCTCCTGCAGTGGTTAACTAGGATGTTCAACAGGTAAGATTCAGTCTGTCCAATGTCAAGAAATGTCATCAGTCCAAGTCCAAGAACACAGAATGAGATAAACAACACCAGCAAACACAGAGAAAGACAATCAACACACAGACAGTTTGCCCTTGCCATAGATACAGACAGTCCAAGTCCAAGAATACAGAGAAAGACAATCAACACAGTTTGACCCTTTCATCGGTGAAGTTAGACAGTTCACCCCCTTCCACAGATGCGCAAATCAGGTTATAGCAAGAGTTGGCTTCTGCTGATACTGTCTTGCCATTTCCAAAAGGAGTGGAGTCCTCTCAACTCCATCAAGGGGGCCTGAAGCATACTCCAGACTACCCATGATCGTAAATTTAAGGCATGTCTGCCAGCCACACTTGACTGCACTAGACAGTGTAGTCTCTGAGGCCCTCCCCCAGTCCCATCCCACCTCAATGCTTGCAAACCAAAGTTCAAACAGACTTACAGACTCAGACTGTGACAAACAGTGAGACAGACAAGAACTGAGGTACCTGTTTGAGCTGTTCCTCCAATTTACCACTCTCCAGTGTATTCCCCACAGTGGGTCAATTCCTGGCCCATACACCAAATGTAATACTCTGATGAGCCTGAGCTACCAGGAACCTCTAAAGTGAACAAGGAGGAGCTGGGGATCTATGCAAAAATAAGTGAAATTTGAAATTTATTGTTCCAGTTCTCTAGGGTTGTCCTGAACCCGAAGGAGAGACAGCAAGCCTGGAGGGTGGCCTGTTTGGTGAGTTTTTATACAGTTTTCAGGGGTGTAATAGAACATCAACAACTAGGCACAATATATTTGGCAGAACAGGGCATACTTTAAACTGATTGGTCTTTGAGGAATGAATTAATAGGACCTTTCCATATCTGCAGGCAGCCAATGGTCAGTCTGGCCTGCAGTTTTTCTGAAGAATGTAGTCAGCCTTCGCCTTCTAGACGGCAAGGGTGCCTATATGCTCCATGTCCTCTCTCTCCCAGGAGGGGAATGTTCTAGGGTATCCTGAGGTCTGGTGGAATTTTCCAACAGTCTTTAGTTACCTGACCTCTTCAACATGACACTCATGTGTCACCATGTCTTGCTTTTAATATATGTTCTCATGACTAAGCAAAGATGATCCAATGACTAACATGACTGATACCCAAGTGTGAAAACAAAGTCCAGATCTTCAGAATACAAGTAAAACTCAGAAGGATGTGACAGCCACCTGTAAGCTAGAGTTTGGGAGACAAAGATAAGATAACCGGGCAAGAGTTCCAGACTCAGCTTGGAGAGAGTTTCCTGAGGAAGGGATATTTGGAAGTAACAGAAGAACAAGTTGAAATCAATGATGGGGTGCAAGCTGACAACTCTGTCTTCTGTTCTACATGGCTCCCTAGACAGCTTTCTGCTCAAGACAGATCTCTCCCCACTGCTAGAAAAAAAAATCTGAAACAATTGGAATGCCTCTCTCTAGGTAGCTCTCTCCTGCAGACTATAGGACAGTCTTTACATTCAGTCAACTACATAAGGTTCCCTTTGATTATCAAATGAATCAGCATTCTAAGACCCCAGCCCTTTGATTCTTAGCAAAGAATAATAGCAAGTACTGTTTTTAACACAGCAAATAAGCTCAAAGGTCTGCATACTTTTTAAAATACAAATAGTAGGTCTAGCTGGGTGGGCTTCCACCCTGAGACTACTCCTTCATTTCCT
This sequence comes from Mastomys coucha, assembly GCF_008632895.1. Taxonomy (NCBI): domain Eukaryota; kingdom Metazoa; phylum Chordata; class Mammalia; order Rodentia; family Muridae; genus Mastomys; species Mastomys coucha. Next base: position 3,527,157 of record NW_022196905.1, read on the forward strand.
AGTGCCTTTACTGCTTGCATCTTGAAACTTGTTTTTTTAACTGTTCCTTTTCCTATACTGACTCATTACTACTCATTATACTGGCTCTGTTCTTTCAGGTCCATGAAGACCCTCCTACAATTCATAATCCATTCTTATATTTTTCATAGTTGAATATATGCAAATATATTGATATATTCTTGAACTCATGTTTTCACAGCTCTTTCTCACAACCTTAAGTGCTGTCCTGAAGGTCACAGTATTTACCATTTTGCTGAGGAACACTGGACAAATTTTTCCTTCCTGGGATCATGCTGTTCTTAATTATCTTGGAGTCATTAACCATGGTAGGGAGAATATTTCCTGAGGAGGAATATTAAGTAAAATATATACATTATTATACAAGCAAGCTTCAGGCCTAGCCACTATCAATACTTTTCGAGGCCCATGCCCTGCTTGCTTCTGCTTTAGAGGCAGGATGTGTGTCATATCATCCCTTTCATGGCCATGCAGGACTTAGCATACAACTTTGTACTGCCACATGCCCACAAATATGCATGGACAAATGCTGGCAAAATCATTGACATAATAGTTTGGAATATACATAAATTCATTCACGCACTCCAGACTCACAAAATTAGTGGACAAAATAATTAAGGAAGAGATTTGATGTTGACCTCTTGTGTCCATAAAAGCACTCACACCTGCACATCCTTGTACACACACACACACACACACACACACACACACACAAAGGGGGGGAGATATACACAAGTAAATGTATTAATAAGGGAAAAATGTGAGTCCTATATAATGCTTGATACTGACTATGTATTTTGAGTAAGGGAACACAATTGTGGTATAAAATATCATCACTTTCCTAGGCTCTGAAGCAATATTATTTAATCTCCTCCTTCTGTAATCTTTTCATAGGCACAAGCTCCCACATACTTATTGTCATTGCTATAAGCCCAGTGATATTAATAAATTTATACTCCAAGTTATGGCTATGACATAAATGCATAAATCAATGCTATAATCCTATTATATATTAGGGAAACACATTCTTTAAGCAGTGTGAAAATTTATAATGGTTTCACCTTTCTTGTTCTGCTAAGGAAATTGAGCATGCTTTTCTCATCATTCTAGCTAATCAAGCTTCAGATTTCCTTTGAGGCAGTTAGATAATCAATGGACTCCTATGGATATTGTTACATTTCCTACAAGAAATACAGAAAAGCATACATGTGTATATATAAAGTTTTTAACTTTCCCCCCTGTTGATTAAATCAGAGCTTACAGGAACAAGTTTGTGTATTTATTTATGACATCACTGGGATTGTGATACACCATCAAAATTGTATTCTACCTATGGTCATGCATTTTCTTTTCATTTCTGAGAGTCCATCTTATCTTTCATTCTTTAATACAAGACCTGGTACAAACAGTTCAGATGCTAATAGCATGTGACTGCTAAATGACTAATCAGTCACTGATATGCCTATCCATACTCATTTTTATATCATTTATTTTAATTATTTCTCATATAAATCATGGAGCTATTCTGTTACCTGAGTTTGCTTCATGTAGATGTGAAGATTTTAAATAAATGTGACTTGCTTATTAAGTATATCTGAATGAATTCTATTTCTTTTCTTATCAGAATTTGATCATCATTCTGTGTTGAACTCACTGGTAATAATGTGTCTGGATATGCAAATATTTTGTTTCTGTGTGATATAAACTTATGTTAAGACACAGACTCCTACCCATCAACATAATTAATTTTAAGAGCCACATTCTTAAAAGTACTTCTCTAGCACAAACAGATGATCACAGGGCAGTGTAGGATTAGGTGGTATCTGCCAGATAATTACACCATTTTGTTCCCTGTTAAAGGGAAGCATGTTGATAATATTTGATCACCTATGTGTACCCTCTAGTATCAAATTCAGCATTAAAGACTCAGAAGATACCTTCTCCAGATTTAATAATTTCACTCACCAGATGTTTGATAAATGATGGCAGCCAATATTTATTGTAAACATTTATTCTGAAGCATTATTTGTTCAGATTGGATCATGGTTTTGAATAAATAAGATACTTTATAGTTATTCTCTCCTAAAGTAACCATTAATTTTTCTCCAGAAGAAATGAGATCATCGTCAGAGATTTGAAGAGTTCTTAGAGATACATCTGAAAATCTCTGGGGCCATAATATAAATTATTCTCTGTGGTAACTTCTGAATGACTGACTATTATAGTCAATGCAACATCATTACCTTAAAAATCAGTGATTATGTCAAGTCTGAGCTGATTTGAAGAGTTGTCCCTAATAAACCAAATGTTCTTATGTCTGGAATGGCAAGGAGACTCTAAAGAAGAAATCTTAGGAATAGCCAAGTAGGGCTATTAGATATTTGTAAAAGATGAGTAAGGCAGTGGTGGCGCACACCTCTAATCTCAGGACTTGGGAGGGAGAGGCAGACAGATCTCTGAATTTGAGGCCAGCCTGGTCTACAGAGTGAGTTCCAGGACAGCCAGGGCTATATAAAGAAACCCTGTCTCGAAAAAACAAAACAAAACAAACAACAAACAAAAAAAAAAAAGATGAGTAAATAGAACCTAAGAAGATCCAGTCACATGATAAGAGGATGTGTCTTCTCTAGAGCCTCCTCTCTCTGCTCTGTCTCCTTCCTTTTAGCTTCCATGTTTATGCATGTGTCTGTGTGCATGTGGAATTGCACTTACAAACTTTTTCTAGTGGTTGAATTTGTATATTATATTTGGCCTCCTAAAGTAAACCATAAAGAATGTTATGTGGATCAATAGTTATGATGGTTTGCAGACAGAAATCTTAGAATCAAATTGCATCTGTCAGTTACTATTTCTACCCTGAGCAATTTCATGATGTTCTATATTACTTTATTCCTCAGTAAACTGATTAAGGCAAAAAGACATGTGATAAGTAAACAAATTAATCCTTCTGTGGGTTATCATATACCTCACAAGTATTGTGGAACTAATAAACACTAGCGATTACTTTCAGATGCAACTTTTAGATTGCTATGTTGAGTTCTGTTAACTTGAGACACATGAGACAGACTCTAAATCTTAACATTCAAATAACAGGGCTTGGGAGTAGAAGTATTTTCAAGAGAAATGTCATTTCTTTGTGCCTGTGCCAATAGATAATCCATCCATTTTCAAGTCCTAAAGATTAAACTTACCCACAATAAGGAGATTTAACCACATATCATGTAATTTACGTAAGATCCAAATAATCTTTGAAAGTTACTATTACATGTTTTGAAAGAAAGCATCACATACATTAATTTTAGTCTGTGAGCGTCAGGGAAAGTGGTCCTCACAAGCATTAAATGAGTGAGCATTTAGGCACTCATGTTCCTCTTAGCACTTCTCTCCACAATAACTATGTAAAGCGTTAAGACTGTTCCTTCACCCACTCACTTTGTCACTGACTTCCTGTTGTTTTTAATTCAGAGATGGTTAAGTTCCCAACTTATATGAGAAACATTTGTTTGCCTCTAATACCATATGTGGAGAATTCTGGTACCTGTCTTAGAGAGGTCTTACAGGGATTGACAGTTGGCCTGTCAGCACAGAGGTTGTTATGGCATGATCATTTATAATGATTCTCAAAGGGAATGTGGCCAATTTACATATCAAAGTTCTTATGTCAGGAATGTATATTTAGAAATAAAACCACTGTTTTGTTTGGAGTCATGATACTTCTTCAGGAATAGAATCTCAATTTTAAAGACACATGCACCATTTAAAAGCATGCCAGAAGTGTTAAACCTGGAGGAAATACTTAAAAATGGAAAGCAGAATGTAGTCACAAAGTACAATAGAATAACAGGTAAGCAACTTTTGTCTGAATATTCTTTAAATTGGAAAGTGAAGCAAACACAACACTAACCACTTTCTAGCCCCATAATTGTTTTAGGATATAGTAATAAGTTGCAAAAAGGACATTTTTTAGTGTATGAGATTTTTGTATTCAAAGTATTTTCCACACCAGTTACTGTACTGTGACTTTGTTTTTAAATTACTGTCCTTTTATTACATTTTTAAATCAAATTCTATTCATTTATTATTACTCAAAGACATTCTGACACTTCAGTTACTTAATCTAACCATTCCTGTCTTTTGCTAGCAAGAATTTCAGCAAGAACACTATCTTCTTTTCCTTGTATCTCATGAAATTCATCACTCTCACTATGGTACCTTATTGTGCTGGAGGACTGTCAGGAAGATGCTAGTAGCATTTAAGTTTCCTCTTACTCATTTTTTGTCCCTTCCTCCAACCTGCTTATTAGCAGTTTCAAGGGTTAATTTGGTCAAAACCTCCTTCAATGTCCGATTCATCCTCTCTATCTGCCTGAATTGTATGTTCTGCTAATACAATGTAATTTCAAATTGGTCACAAAGACCTGTGTTAAAAATTGAGTTACCTGTGAGATGAATCCTGGTCCATTGTCAGACACAAACAGGTCAAAATCATACCTATGTATGATGTCTTCCAGAATCTTCTTTGCCACTATGTTGGCAGTTTCCTTCTGTTGGGGGGTATGCTTCTACTCATCCTGAAAACTTATCTATAAAAACTAGTAGATACTAATATCCATCTGTTCCTGGCTTTACCTCTGTGTAATCAATTTCCCAATTAGCCATTGGCCTCTGATCATGGTTCCTGGAATACTTGATTAATGCTTGAGAGGTTCATGGCCTGACAAGTAGGACAATTTACAATTAACTCATTGACCAAGAGTTACAACTTATGTATTTTGTGTTTTGCTCCTTGTCACAACTCTGCTTTTTTTTGACCCAGGTGTGAAGCCTGATGAACTTGCTGGATGAGCTGCTTAGCAAAATCCCTAGGCAGAGGCCAGCAACCATCCATCTCTTCTGCAAATTCTCTTGCATTTGGATTGATTTTGTCTTTAGCAGTGTTTTGGTGGATGGTGGGAGCGTAAGAGATGGCAGGGTTACCAGGATGTGAGTGGTGGAAGCCTGGGCTGCTTCTGTTGCACCTGTGCAAGCTAGCCAGTTTCCTTGGTCTATTTCTGATGTCCCTTTCTAGTGTCCACATAATAATGGTTGAGATCCATTGAATTTTTTTCTGCCCAGACCTTGTGGACTTCTGCAAGAAATCTCAGGAGTAATGGGCTTGGAGATGGTGCTCATCGAGGGAACAATTTCTACTTTTCTTCTAGGGTCAATATCATAACATGGGTGGGGTCATTCTTATCTGGCACTTCTGCCCCCTCTGGACTGAAGTGAATTTAGACTCCCATTTTGATGAGGAGGTCCCTTCCCAGCAGGGAATATAGACATCCAGGGATGACCATAAATGAGTGGGCTATCTCTCCCACCCCCAAGTCCACTGTTTTTGGGTAGTCCATGAATAGAGCTTAGTGCCTGGTGTGCCTTGCACCCATGTTTTTGATTTGACAATGGCCCAGTGGTTGTTTCAAAACAAACTGTTATACCTCCATGTCCACCAGAAAGTATATGGGGTTTCCTTCCACCTTTAGTGTTACTCAGGGTTCATGGAGGTAGATTCAGGCCTGATGGCCTCAGTCATTTAGTTCTCATTCCAGAATCTTTGGGCCCTCCCTTTGATTTTTCTTAGGATACTCATGCTTCCAATGACATTTTCTTTGCACATTTGTCACTGTCAAAATGGAGATGTGCTGGTGAACTTAGAGGAGGTTCAATTTAAAGTAGATTAAGAGAATTCTGGGGAGAGGTAGGTGACTTTTCTCTTGATTGGTTGGCTCAGTCTCTAGGGGTATTGGTGTCTTTAGGATTGGCCAGGGCTCTGGGAAATTTCCAGATCTGGTGCTGGGGCTTCTGGTTGGAAACTGTTGCTGATTCACTGCTCTTCCCTCAGGCCAGGTTTTAGGGCAGCTTATGATGGTGAGACAGCTTCTGATTGACTGCCTGTGGGCTGTGGTCCTTTTGCCCAGTTCTGAGAAAGAGAAACTTAGGCCTAGTCTCCTGAACTGTAACTTTGAAGCCTGTCCTTAAGTCAACCTGGCTCAGTCCTCTCATCTACTAAAAAAAAGCAAAGCCAACATATCTGACCTTTTTTGTGCAATTCAAAATGAGTGCCTATGAGTTCAGAAGGACTTACTTGCTTTTCATGAGGCATTGGTAAAGAAGTTGAAGATCTGTGAATAGTCTTTATATAACATAAAAAATGATGATTTTGTATGTCTAACAATAATAAAAATACAAAAAAACCTTATAATACAATTCTATTCAATATATGATGGAACATGCAAGTAACACATAAATCATAAAAGTAATTTAACTAAATTTTTAGATAAAACCAATGAGATAAAAGGACTAATGGAAAGTATGAAACATTGATCATAATTTTAAGTATATATCTAAATATGTTCTATTTATAGCACCAATAAAACATACTGAATAAACATATTTCTTAGTTTTTGATACTGTGGGCAATTTGTGTGGAGTTTAAAATCCCATTTTTTTTTTATTCAAACCATCCTTAGTATAAATAAGGAAGGGCAAACCCAGTTAAAAATGAAACATTCCTTTTCCTCTCATAGGGATAATTCAACTTGCTGCAAAAACACAGAAGTCTGCTTAAATTACCCAAATTTCTTCATGTCCTTGCATGCTACCATGAAATCATCAAGTTCTAGAAATCCACGTGTTATAAATCTTTAAGATATAAAAATGAAAAGATAGAATGATTTGTTGATTAATGAAATATTAAACAATGTAAATCTTGCTAAATTAATTTTTCTTAAACTTGATAATTCAGTGGCTCAATTACTGCAAAAGAGTTAAAACATTTGAAATAAAAATGAAATAGGCATACAAAATACTAGGGTAATAGTTTGTACTGATTTCCAATTTGACTTTGTCTGGAACTATCTTGGATAAAAATATCTGATAACACCTGTGAGTGATTGTCAAGATTAGATTAACTGAGCTAGGAACACCCTTCTTATAGGTGGGTAGCACCACAAATTCTATAGACTGAGATACTAGAATGAATTTAAAAAATAAAATCTATCACCTTCCAGTCGGAGCCAGTGCCCTGAGCAGACCTTGGACACTGGCTCCTCTCTTAGTCCCACAACAGACAGAGGAAACTCTACTCCCTGGTAGTATAAAATGCCTAGGATCACAGGTTCTTTAACACACCCAGGATCATAGGTGAGGAGGCTACCCAAGAACTTTGCTCCACCAGTGGCATGGTTTCCTTCAGGTCTGAACCAGTGCCCAAAGCAGACCTTGGGCACTAACTCTGCAGTTAGTCGCACAATACCCAGAAAAAGCTCCACTCCCAGGCACTCTAACTCAACCAAGTGCACAAGATCCCAGGATCCCAGGATCCCAGGAGGGTGGTCATACGAGGATATCAGAATCCAAGAGGCAGATTGATTCCCAGGACCTCTGACATACCCAGAATCTCAGGATCACAGGATCACAGAATCACAGGATCACAAAGACAGCTGAACTCTGAGGAGTTCTGGCACAACCAGGCTCACAGGAAGGACAGGCTCCCATCAGATATATTGAGAACAGGTAGCACTAGAGTGAATCAGATGGTTGGAGGCAAGCATAAGAACATAAGCAATAGAAACCAAGGTTACTTGGCATTATCAGAACCCAATTCTCCCAACAAAACAAGTTTTGGATACACCATCACACTGGAAAAGCAAGATTCAGATCTAAAATCACTTCACAGGATGGTGATGGAGGAATTTGAGAAGGATATAAATCCATTGAAGAAATACAGGAGAACACAGGTAAATAGCTAGAAGCCATTAAAGAGGAAACACAAAAATCCCTTAAGGAATTATAGGAAAACACAATCAAACAGGTGAAGGAAATGAACAAAACCATCCAAGACCTAAAAATGGATATAGGAATAAAAAAGAAATCACAAATAGAGACAACCCTGGAGTTAGAAAACCTAGAAAAGAGATCAGTAGTCATAGACGCAAGCATCACCAAGAGAATATAACAGATAGAAGAGAGAATCTCAGGTGTAGAAGGTACCATAGAAAACATTGACATGACAGTCAAAGAAAATACAAAACCCAAAAAGCTCCTAACTCAAAATATTCAGAAAATGCAGGACACAAGGAGAAGATGAAAACTAAGGATAATAGGTTAATATAAGGATTATATTATAATATAGGATATTAATATAATATAATATTAATACATTATATTATATCATATCATATTATATAGTTATATAATATTTTATATAAACATATAACATTTTATAAAATATATAATAT
>NW_022196905.1:3535689-3543970 GCF_008632895.1 Mastomys coucha
TATATTATGTAAATATATTATAAACATATAATATTTTATATTAATATATAATAATTATATTATATATAATATAAGAATAATATAATATAGGATAATATTAAGGATAATAGAGAGCAAAGATTAGCTAAACTCAAAGGGCCATTAAATATCTTCAACAAAATTATAGAAGAAAACTTTCCTAACATAAAGAAAGAGATACACATGAATATACAAAAAGCCTACAGAACTCCAAATAGATTGGAGCAGAAAAGAAATTACTCCATCAATAATAATCAAAACACCAAATCTAAACAAAGAAAATATTAAAAGCAGTAAGAGGAAAAGGACAAGTAACATATAAAGGCAGACTTATCAGAGTTACATCAGACTTCTTACCAGAGACTATGAAAGCTATCAGACCCTGGGCAGATATCATACAGACCCTAAGAGAACACAAATGCCAGCCCAGGCTACTATACCCAGGAAAAATCTTATTTCCATAGATGAAGAAAATAAGATATTCCATGAGGAAACCAAATTTATACAGTATCTTTCCACAAATCCTGCCCTACAAAGGATAATAGATGGAAAACACCAACACAAGAAGGGAAACTACACCCTAGATAAAGCAAGAACATAATCTTTCAACAATTCCAAAGGAAGTTAGTCACAGAAACATAATTCTACCTCTAACAACAAAAATAAGAGGAAGTAAAAATCATTTTTCTTTAATATCTCTTAGCATCAATTGACACAATTTTACCCCCAAACCATAGACTAACAGACTGGATATATAAACAGGACCCAGCATTTTGCGGCATACAGGAAATGTACCTCAGTGACAAAGGCAGACACTACCTCAGAGTAAAAGCTTGGAAAAATTTTTCCAAGAAAATTGTCCCAAGAAACAAGCTGCAGTGGCCATTCTAATATGGAATAAAATCAATGCTCAACCAAAAGTTATCAAAAAAAGATAAGGAAGGAAACTTCATATTGGTCAAAGAAAAATATAACAAGATGAACTCTCAATTCTGAATACTCCAAATGCAAGGGCAGTCACATTCATAAAAGAAACTTTACTAAAGCTCAAAGCACACAATGCACCCCACATAATATTAGTGGGAGACTTCAATATCCTACTATCAGCAATGGATCATGGAAACAGAAACTAAACAGAGACACAGTGAAACTAACAGAAGTTGTAAACCAAATTGTTCTAAGAGATACTTATAGAACATTTCATCCTAAAGCAAAAGAATATACTTTTTTCTCAGCATCTCATGGTACCTTCTCCAAAACTGACTATATAATTGGTCATAAAACAGGCTTCAGCAGATACAAGAAGATTGAAAGAATCCCATGCATCCTATCAGATCATCACAAACTAAGGATGGTCTTTAAGAACAACAGAAAGAACAGAATGCTCAAATACATATGGAAGATGAACAACACTGTACTCAATGGCAACTTGATCAAGGAAGAAATAAGGAAAGAAATTAAAGACTTTTTAGAGATTAAAGAAAATAAAGGCACAATACACCAAAACATATGGTACACATAAAAGCAGTGCTAAGAGGAAAATGACTAGCTCTAAATGCCTCCCAAAAGAAACTAGCAAGAGCTTATGCTGCCAGCTTAACAGCATACCTGGAAGCTCTAGAACGAAAAGAAGCAAATACACAAAGAGGAGTAGACTGCAGGAGATAGTCAAACTTAGGGCTGAAATCAACCAAGTAGAAACAAAAAGAATTATACAAAGAATCATCAAAACCTGGAGATTGTTCTTTGAGAAAATCAACAAGATAGATAAACCCTTAGCCAGAAAAACAAGAAAGAAGACAGACAATATTCAAATTAACAAAATCAGAAATGAAAATGAAAACATAGCAACAGAAATAAAGGAATTTAAAAAAATAATCATATTCTACTACAAAAGCCTATAGTCTACAAAACTGGAAAACCTGGATGAAATGGACAATTTTCTAGACAGATACCAGGTACCAAAATTAAATCAGGATCAGATAAACCATGTAAATAGTCCCAAAACCCCTAAAGAAATCTCAGCAGTCATTAAAAGTCTCCCAACCAAAAAAAAGCCCAGGACTAGATGAGTTTAATGCAGAATTCTATCACTCTTTCAAAGAAGACCTAATACCAATACTCATCAAACTATTCCACAAAATATAAACAGAAAAAACACTACCCAATTTGTTTTATGAAACCACAATTACACTTATACCTAAACCACATAAAGACCCAACAAAGAAAGAGACTTTCACACCAATTTCCTTTATGGATATCATTACAAAAATACTCAATAAAACTCTTGCCAACTGAATCCAAAAACGCATCAAAACAGTCATCCATCATGATCAAGTAGGCTAAAAACACTTAACTTCTGGCTCATTGAGAAAAAATAATTGTCATCTTTGGGAGACCCAATCATTGGGCTGCAACTAATGCTCCTGTGTTGATTCTCTTCATTATAATCAGTTGTGCTGCTTGGTGATTTTTGGCTTGAGAAATGATTCAAAAGGGCTGTTATAACCCTATAGTTATACTGTTGGTGTAGAAAGGAAACTCCGACAACTTGTGCCTTTTATTGCTTTTCTTGCTCCTTGTACATGAGATCTACTAGGCAGCATGAGTCTATATTTGTTCATGTTACTCTCTGCTATAAACTGATAAAATTCTTCCCATTCTCATCACCTTATGACTTCATAACGAACAATGAAGAGTTTGTGTAGAAATGGAAAATCTAAAAACCCACCAAGGATTCTGCTTCAGTATCCACAATTGTTCCCATAATCTGGTCCCAGTAAGGGTCAGCAGAGATTAAAGTGTTTACCTAGCTGGAATGTAAATGAATTTTTGTTTTGGGATTGCAGTATAGAGTGAAGAACAGAGCCCAAACTACTTTACTATTCATAGGGTCACATGTAAAGACTGTATGAAGAAAATTTTCATCTGAAACAATGAATATTATTTTCATTGAATGTTATTAGCTATTTTATATTGGAAGGAAAAGATAGGAATATGTTTCAATAACTTTAAACACTTTTTAATTAAATGCCTTTGGTCAGAAACTTTGCTAGACTCCATAATGTGCTTCTAAGAACATTAGAACATGCCAGGAACATGCTCTCATGAGTCCAGCATGGAGTAAATTGCATGTAGAACTTCCTGAAATATCAGGTGATATAGAATTTCTCTATGTTAGTGGTGTGTTTCTGTGCTTTGTTTTATTCAGATGATTTGTACTTATGAGAACAGAAATTTAGAATAATCCATAAGAATGCTGCCACCCAGAAGCACTTCCTGCCCTGTGAATCAGTAGCAGTTGATGTGAGGAAGTGGGCCATTTCTGCCAGATGTACATTTATAAATGCCATTTGGCCATTTTTTTCTATTTTAATTTCCATGCAAATGTCAACCTTTTGAGTGTACCTGACATTGTATCTTTATTTCTTCTTCCAACATACTTTAAAAAGTTTTGATTTACATTTATTCCTTTGTACATATGTGAACCTCCTTTAGTATATGTTCATCATCTATGGAGAAACCAGAAAAATGCACTGAATTTATTGATTTATTTTATATGTATGAGTACTGTAGTTTCTTTCAGACACACCAGAAAATGTCATTGAATCCTATCATAGACGGTTGTAACCCATCATGTGGTTGCTTGGAATTGAACTCAGGACTCCTAGAAGAGAAGTCAATGCTGTTAACCACTGATCCATCTCTCCAGCCCGAGCACTAGATTCTTTAGTACTGGAGATACAAAAAGGTTTGAGATGTGTGGGAGCTGGGTACTCAACTTGCATCCTCAACAAGAACAAAAAGTTCTCTTTAAGTGTTGAACCATCTCTCTAGCCTCCTACATATTTTATAGGCACCCAATTTTCAATAAAGAAATCATTCCTCTTGATTCCCTGTCTTTTTACTGGAGGTTGACTCTACAAGTTCCCTCTCCCCACTGTAGGGTACTTCATCCAAGGTCTCTCACCTCCCAGGTCTCTGGTACATTCTACAGGGTTGTCCCACTTCCTACCTCCCTAGGTTGCCTGCTTCCAATCTTTCTGCTGGGCCTTGGGATTTTAGTCCTGTTCCCTGCTCCCCCATACCTGATCATGTTCCCATCTTTCCCTCTCTATCCACTTTCCCACCCAGTCCCTCCCTCTTGTGATTGCTTTTTTCTCCCTCCCAAGTGTGATTGAGGCCTTCACTTGGGTTCTTTGGCTTGTTAGCCTGTATGAGTTCTGTGGGTTGTATCATGGGAATTGTGTACGTTTTTTGGTTAATATCCACTTATTAGTGAGTACATACCATACACAATCTTTTGGGTCTGAGTTACCTCATTCTGGATGATAGTTTCTAGTTCCATCCATTTGCCTGCAAAACTCATGATGTTTACTCCATTGTGTAGGTGAACCACATTTTCTGTATACATTCTTTTGTGTGGGACATCTGGGTTGTTTCCAACTACTGGCTATCACAAATAAGGCTGCTTTGAGCACAGTGGAAGATGTACCCCTGTGGCATGATGGGGCATCTTTTAGGTATATGCCCAAGAGTGGTATAGCTGGTTCTTCAGGTAGATCTATTTCTGTTTTTCTGAGGAACCTCCAGATTGATTTCCAGAGTGGTCGTACCAGCTTGCAATCCCACCAGTCATAAACTCTGACCCAGAATTGTTCCTGTCTGAAAGAACTGCAGGAACCAAAATGGAGAAGAGCCTGGGGAAAAGGAGGTCCAGTGACAGGCCCAAATTGAGATCCAGCTAGGGGAGGCTGCAAGGCCAGACACTATTACTGATGCTATGGTGTGCTTACAAACAGGGGCCTATCATGACTGCCCTTCAAAAGACACAACAAGCAGCTGAAAGAGTCAGATGCAGATCTTTACACCCAACCAATGGATAAAAGCTAGTGACTCCTGTGGCTGAGGAGAAGTGTGACCCTATAGGAAGACCAGCAGTCTCCAACTAACCTGGACACCTGAGATCTCTCAGACATCGAGTCACCAACCAGGCAACACACACCAGCTGATATAAAGACCCCAGGACAAATACAGCAGAGGACTGCCAGGTCTTGACTCAGTCAGAGAAGATGCACCTAACCCTCAAGAGACTTAGGTCCACAGGGAGTGGGGAGGTTTGGTGGGGGTGGGGTGGGGACATTCTCTTAGAGACATTAAGGGAAGGTGTAGGATGTGGAACAGTCAGAGGGTGGACTGGGAGGCAGATAAAGTCTGGACTAAAGAATAAATAAATAAAAATAAAATAAAGTATAAAATTAAAAATAAACAAATAAAATGTAGTGCAAATAAATACAATATCATGTGGGAAAAAAAGAAATAATTCCTTATAAGCCTGGTTGTCATGGAACTCATTATGTAGAACAGACTGGCCTCAAACTCAGAGACCAACCTGACTCTGTCCCCTTAGTGCTGGTATTAAAAGTATGCACCACCGGGCTGCAGAGATGGCTCAGTGATTAAGAGCACTAACTGCTCTTCTGAAGGTCCTGAGTTCAAATCCCAACAACCACAGAGTGGCTCACAACCATTCTTAACAAGATCAGATGCCGTCTTCTGGAGTGTCTGAAAACAGCTACAGTGTACTTACATATAAAAAAATGAATTAAATCTTTAAAAAAGTTTTTTTTTGTTTTTTTTTTAAATGTGAACCATCATGCATAGATGTCTTTGATGCTCTTGGTTTACTTGTCTTATATATACTTAATTTGCTTGAAGTGATCAACCCACTCTCTATAAAACTCAGTGTTCCAAACACATTGGTTTCTGATAACTCAGACCTCAGAGGTCCTATGCAAGCTGCAGGTCTCCGGGTTTCTAACACTCTGCAGAGAGGTGTGAATTATTGTGACATTTGTCACTTAGTTCATCCACAGTACAAAATGTCATCTGAAATACACAGCTCTTTTGAAACTCATTTTACATTCTACTCAGGGAAAGATTGAAATAGATTGTGGTGAGTTTCTTTTCATGTATTTTTTTTTTTTTAATAAACATCCTTCAGATAGAAAAACATTATGGAATTGTCTAAATAAACACTGGTCTCACCTTCCCTGATAATCCCTGGCAATCTGGTCTCTAAAATGGTGTGGTAAAAAATAACTTTCCTTATTTACAGCAGGTTGTAAACAATAACAATTTCCTGTGCACATTAATATCTCTTTTTGATGGGCATCATGTCACTGTAGAAAGATCTGTCAGCTCTTTTGAAAAGAAGCAGAAAGTGGCCTTACTCATGTGGAAATCTAATAGCTACTGGCCGTCATTGTCTTTTGTCAGCATAGCCCCAAACCACCATCAAAGCTGTTTCCTGTGTCACAGAGATATGGTGAACCCCAGCTTTACCAGAGGAGATATTGTTTACTCTGGTAAAATTACCATTGTCTACCAGGGTTGTTCTTTTAACAACTGACTTTTAAGAGTGAGGTTGCCACGTTTTAAATATTTTATTCAGTTATAATGTCAAATTCGCACTGTAAAAAGCAAAAAGTGAAAATAACTGCATGCTTGGTAGTCAATTCATTATGATTTTTTTTCTTGTTCTGTGGGAGAATGTCATATTCCTTTGTCCTTTCATTATCCTATCTCCCTTTATCATTCTTTTTCAGTTTGCATCAAATAGGAGGCAAGATTCTCAACACCAAACTTCAAAATGTTGCCCTAGAGATCACACTTACTCTTAGACTCTATATAACATGTACATAATTTATAAGTGTTAACTTTTCAGTTCCAAGTGTTTTTCCTTCAGTCTCTTTGTAGAGATAGCAGATTTCTAACTGTTAAAAGCTAGGACTATTCAGTAGAACACTACCTGTTCACACAGATGTTCAAAACTAAAATCAGGCTGCATGTTAAATGAAATCAATTTTCAGAGTAAACTAAGTTCCAGAATGAGGGTAAGTATCTTTTCACAGGGAAGAAGAAGCATGAAAAAAAGTTGTCTGTGGCCGTTCTGTCTGGGCTGGGGTCCAGAGTAGACCTTGGGCACAAGCTCTGCAGCCATTCCCACAACACCCAGAGGAAGCTCCACTCCCAGGCACTCTGACACACCCAGGATCAGAGGTAAGCAAGAACCAACATCTGTCCCACCACTGGGAGTAACTGGGTCCAGCTGGACCAGGCACACAGGAACTCCACCAGCCCAGTGACTCGGGTTCATTCTGGTCTGCCTGGGCTGGGGTCCAGAGCAGACCTTGGGCGCAAGCTCCACAGTCAGTCCCACAACACCCAGAGGAAGCTCAACCTCCCGGCGCTCTCACACACCCAGGATCAGAGACCTTGGGCTCAAGCTCTGCAGCCAGTCCAACAACACCCAGAGGAAGCTCGACTCCCAGGCGCTCTGACACACCCAGGATCAGAGGTAAGCAGGAACCAACACATGTCCCAACACTGGGAATAACTGGGTCTAGTGGGATCAGGCACACAGGAACTCTGCCAGCCCAGTGACTCCTGTTCCTTCCAGTCTGTCTGGGTTAGTGTTCTGAGCAGACCTTGGGCACAAGCTCTGAAGCCAGTCCCACAACTCACAGAGAAAGCCACACTCCCAGGTGATTTAACAAGTCTAGGATCCCAGGATCCCAGAATCACAGGATCACAGAGTCAGCTTGATTCTGAGGAGTTCTGACACAACCAGGATTACAGGAAGGACTGACTCCAGTCAGATTTAGCAAGGGCAGGTAGTACTAGAGTTAACCAGATGGTGGGGGGCAAGCATAAGAAAATAAACAACACAAACCAAGGTGACTTGCCATCATCAGAACCCAATTCTCCCACCATAGCAAGTCCTGGACACACCATTACACCGGAAACGCAAGATTCAGATCTAAAATCACTTATCATGATAAGGATACAGGACCTTAAGAAAGACATAAATAGCACCCTCAAAGAAATACAGCAGAACACAGGTAAAGAGCTAAAATCTCTTAAAGAGGAAACACAAAAAACCCTTAAAGAACTACAAGAAAACACAATCAAACAGGTGAAGGAAATGAGCAAAACCATCCAGAACCTAAAAATGGAAATAGAAACAATAAAGAAATCAGAAAGAGAGACAACCCTGGAGATATGAGACCTAGGAAAGAAATCAGGAACCATAGTGCAAGCATCACCAACAGAATGCAAGAGATAGAAGAGAGAATCTCAGAGGCAGAAGACACCTTAGAAAACATTGACACACAAAGAAAATGCAAAAAGCCAAAAGCTCCTAACCCAAAATATCCAGGAAATCCAGGATGCACTGAGAAGACCAAACCTAAGGATAATA
>NW_022196905.1:3545859-3582850 GCF_008632895.1 Mastomys coucha
AAAGATATTGTAGGTATTGAAGGGGGGTCTCTGGGAGGAGCAGTGGTACAAAAGGGAAACAAGAATGTTGTTCAATTATATTTAATTGAAATATGTTGTTAAATGTTAACAAATTCAGATAAATTGAAATCATGTAAATTTTCTCATCATAATGCAATAAAAGTTTTTTTTTAAAAAAATTGTCTGTGTAAGTACATTCTGCAGAAATGAGCTGAATTGTCTATGGAGGAGATGTGCTATGATGTACCCTTAATTTTTCAAATGTTTAAGGAAAAAAATATGTTCAAAACAAGTTTACATAGAGGAGAGGAGGCTGCTTCTCAAAACCCAATGGCCTTAATCTTATATCCAGTCAGTACAAATGTTTAAAGAAAACTGAAACTTTACATCCCCCTTCTGCCAAAGAAGCTTCCCTTTTTCCTTTTCCCTGATGAGATTAGTTCTACTTTGCTCTCCCCCTCTCTATTATTCCCCAAGCTACCTATTCTGAATATGCTTCTGTCTTTCCTTACAAGTTTCTTATACAACTAGGAGCCTTTAATTGGACCTGTGACACTTATATTTCTGAGCTTATTTGACCTATTGCACTACATTCTCCTCACCATGACATTTGGGTGATTTTCATTTCATAGCGACAGGATACAGAGCAGCAATGATCATGGCTGAGCAAGTATCTGTGTAATGATGAGTCCATTGGGCATAGAAAGAGAAGTGGTATAACTTGATTGTATGATGGGTATATTTTTAGCTTTCTAAGAAATTTGTGCTTCCATTTCCATAGAAGATGTACCAGTTTCTAATTCTACCAAAAGTGTGTGAGATTCCCTTATCCCACATCTCCTGCAGCATGTGTTGTCAGTTCTTGTATTGTTCTCTACCAGTCTGACTGAGATAAGATGAAAACTAAATTGGTTTGATTTGCCTTTTTCTAAATCCCAGGTATGGTGAATATGTTTTCAAATATTTCTTAAACATTATTATTTTCTTCTTCTTTTTTAAAAACTGTGAATTTAGGCTCCAGGGTCATTTTTTGAACAGGTCATTTGTTTGCTTGACTCTTGTTTTTGTTTTGTTTTGTTTGTTCGTTGAGTTCACTGTATATTTTGGATATCAAACCACTGTCAGATGAATAGCTGACAAATATGTTTATACTACTCTGGTTAGTTTTTTTTTTGGTATCAATAAGCAATTTAGTTTTATTAATTCCCATTTAGGCTTAATTCTTGGGAAAATGGATTCCTCTTCAGGAGGTCTTTTCCTTTCTTACACATAGATGATGTAAGGCACTGCCTATATTTTGTTTCAGCTGCTAGAATCTAGAAGGGAATATTTTGGGTTTCAGGTCTTGTTCTTTTTAAACCTGTTTTGAAGTTATTTTATGTGCAAATTTCTTCTGCATGTGGACATCAAGTTTTCCTAGCACTATTGGTTGAAGATGCTTTCGTATTGACTTCTCATAGGGGAAATCGGAACTGTGGAGCCCTTCATAGGGAAGAGGAAACCTAAATACAGAAGAAAGTAGGAGGGAAATAACAGGCTACATGTGATGTAATAGGGAAAATGGGGAAATGGGAATCTTTTGGGAGTTGGAGGGGTTAATGTGGAAGAAGTTAGGAGACACATAAAAGGATACAACTGATCTAATGGGGAACAAGGAGAAAGAAGGCTACTTGGAGAAGGGGCAAGCAGGTAAAAATTAGGAGAAGGGGAAATGGAAAAATTAATAATGTGGATGGTTGAAAAATCCACAGAAAATTGTAAGAATTAAGCAAACAGGGACACCTCATAAAAATACCAAGAAGGCAGGAATATCATTTAAGCCTAAAGACAAAGAACTTCAGAAGAGTTTACTTATCAAACATCCATCCCAGGAGATGCCCTAATTGTGGGGAGTAATACCCAGTTCCAGGAAATGTCCCCAGGAGGGGGTGGATCTCCTCCCATCATACCTACATGCAACAGGTATCTCCTCCTCTCCTGGAGGACAAAGGTCAATGGAAACAAAGAACAATGGGAAAGGTAACCAACCCGCATTGTAAGTTGTAAAACTCTATTCTGAATAGGCATAAAGAGTATGAGCTTTCATCCCTCTGGGTCACCTTTGCCTGAATGAGAGACAACCCCAGTCTACTGAATTAATAAAAAAACCTCTTGCTAGTTGCATCGATCTCCATCTCTGTGTCTTCGTGAGTGGGACATCCACCCCAAATCTAACAAAATTGCATTATTAAATAGTTGCCTTTAAAAGATATTGCAATGCACATGATTCAGTTTTAATAAACTTTGCTCATCTAGGCTGATAACACTTACCCCAAGTTCCAAACAAAACCTAGCTAAAATCCTAATGTCAGACATGGAAAGCCCTCTGTTGGGGTATTAGAAAGGGCTATCTGAGTAAGTCTCCAAACATATAGCCTTTTGGTGTTGCTTTGTTTACTCCCCTCTCAGGCGTTGTAGAAGACACTATGTACATCAGAAACAAGGCCCAGAGGCCACTGAGCTGGAACTGACCTTAATTCCCTATCCCTGAGAACTAGATTTCATGGTACTAGAAGGTGTCATGGAAATTTGGAAAGGAGAGACGCAACCAATAGTCCACTCAGCTATGACACCTATGAACCACCCAAATAACCATCATTACACAAAAACGTTAAGGGCACAATAGTCAAACTGATAGCTTGAAACTAGCCAAAGTATCTCTATTTGTATTTAGGGCCTGGAACTGGAAATCTTGCTAAGTATTCAGAATTATGAAATTATGGTCACTGGAGGAGAATCTAAAACCACTAATGACTAACACCTTAAAATTCCTAACAATAATATATAAACATTTGTCCTTATACACAGAGATAATTGGAGATTTCATCCCTCATCAGGGAAATGTCTCACTTTGAACAGATGGATGGTACTACAGAAAATCATAATCATTCAATATTCTGAGCTATAGAGTCTGGTCCCAATGGATAAATTTACAAAATACTACCATGATTAAGATTCATAAAAAATTGTGGAAAGAAGAAATCAATAAACAAGTTAATGAACTCTATGAAAATACAAACAATGGAATTAAATGAAGACAACTGTTCAAGACATGAAAGTAGAAAGAGAATCATTAAAAATGAGGAAAAAACAAATGAAAATCTTAGTAGCTTGAAGCTTGTATTAGTCAGGGTTCTCTAGTGTCACAGGTGAAGGAAAATCTTCATAGTGGGCAGAACTTTGGTAGTCTCTATATAGTAAGGGAATTCGTTGATGACTTACACTCTGTAGTCCAACTCCCAACAATGGTCAGCAGCAGCTGTGAATGGAAGTCCAAGGATCTAGCAGTTTCTCAGTCCCACAAGGCAAACAAGCAAAGAAGAAAGGGTGAATCTTCCTTATTACAATGTCCTTATGCAGGTCTCCAGTAGAAGGTTTGGCCCAGATTAAAGGTGTGTGCCACCAGGCCTAGATCTGGGACTTGCTTTATCCCAGATAGCCTTGAACTCAGAGGTCTTCCTGTCTTAATCCTCTGGTATTCATAGCCACTATGCCTCAAGATGTTCATGCCAAGATCCAGGTCAGAAACTTGTATCTCCAAGCCTTAAGATTAGGATCACAGGTGAGCCTTCCAATTCTGGATTGTAGCTCATTCCAGATATAATCAAGTTGACAACCAAGAATAGCCACTAAAATCTACCACCTGTCAACTTAACACAATATCTCAAGTCCATATGAAACAATATCAAGGTCTAACATGATATAACTATTACTCATAAAATAAAAAATGCATTTGTAAATTTACAATGAGGCAATGTCCCCTGGGAACATTCTATTAGTATCTCAACTTAAATATCACTTGATGTTAAAGAAATTGGAAGAAAGACAAATGTATTCTTGACAAAATAAAACAGAAGCATTCATATTACTTTATAATCCTCATTTCTGCAACTGGTTAAGTGGCTTTAGCTGGTATTTATAACTACCTTCCTTTACTACCCATTCTGTATCTCCTCCACCCTCACTAATCACCTCAGCAGGTCTTGTTTTTTTCCTAGAGGAGTGACTTCACTTCTGATGGGTCTGTATCCTTTGTCATTCTGCTTGGATTAGGCCATTGTAGTTTCCCATTGACTTTAATCACAGGACATGGTAAGACACAGGACTAAGAGATGCCCTAAGGGATTTCTTGCACTCAGACATAATCCTGCTTAGCTCAATTGTGAAGAGGCAATCCAATTTCCTCATGATAATCTGGATTTATGACCCCTTCTAACACTGTTTTTCCTTTCTTAGCCTGTTGTTTAAGGGCATTAGAAGGCCAAAGTGACCAGGGGGAAGTCTGAGCTTCCAGTTCAATGGAATGTTTGTTTTGACTCCTGGTAGGAGCACTCTCCCCTCTGTAATCAAAACTTCTAGGCCAGCAGAACCTAGAGTTGTAGGGATAGGAAGCAAAACTTTTCCTAGAGGATCACTAGGAGTAATAGTGAATAGAACTATTCCCTTTTACACCCTTTGATTCCTGGACCCATGGATCCTGAATATGGGAGAAACTGTACCATATATTGGATGCTGATTCAAAGCATGTACTGCCTTCTGAAGAACTTGCCCCAGCCTTTTATGCTGTTGCCGCATAACTGGCAGAGTAACTGTTTTCTGAAGGCCTTCCATCTTTCTATCAGACCAACTGCTTCAGGATAATGGGGAACATAGTAAGACCAGTGAATTCCATGATCGTGGGCCTGTTGTCACACTTCACTGACCTGAAATGAGTTCCTTGGTCAGAACCAATACTGTGTGGAATACCATGATAATAGATAAGATATTCTGTGAGTCCACAGAAGGTGGTTTTGGCAGAAGCATTGCATGCAGGAAAGGCAAATCCATAACCAGAATAAGTGTCTACTCCAGTAAGAACAAAACATTGGCCTTTCCATGTAGGAAGTGGTCCAATGTAGTCAACCTACCACTAGGTTGCTGGCCGGTCACCTCGAGGAATAGTGCCTTATCTGGGGCTCAGTGTTGGTTTCTACTGTTGGCAGATCTGGCATTCAGCAGCAGCTACAGCCAGGTCAGCCTTGGTGTGTAGAAGTCCATGTTGTTGGGCCCAAGCATGATCTCCATCTCGGCCACCATGGCCACTTTGTTCATGTGCCCATTGAGCAATGACAGGGATGGATGGGGAAAGAGGCTAACTGTGCAGCGAATGTGTCATCCTATCCACTTGATTATTGAACTCCTCTTCAGATGAAGTCACCTTTTGGTGAGCATTTACATGGGGTACAAATATCTTCACATCCTTTGCCCATTTGGAGATGTCTATCCACATACTTCTTCCCCAGATGTCTTTCTCATCAATTTTCCACTCATGATCTTTCTAGGTCCCTGACCATCCAGCCCATCCATTGGCTACAGCCCATGAGTCAGTGAACAATCTGACATCTGGCCACTTCTTCCAAACAAACTGTAACAACATGTGGACTGTCCGAAGTTCTGCCCACTATGAAGATTTTCCTTCACCTGTATCTTTCAGAGTTGTTCCAGAAAGGGGCTGCAATACTACAGCTGTCCACTTCTGGGTGGTGTCTACATATCATGCAGAGCCATCAGTAAGCCAGCTTCTAGTGTTCTCTTCTTCAGTCAGCCAAACATAGGGAACACTTATGAGGCTATAGGTGCATGCTTGGCAACAGATGGCATTGTAACAGGAGTGGAAACCATAGGCATTTGAGCAACTTCATGTAACTTGCTTGTGCCCTCAGGACGTACTCTAGCCTGATCCACATATATACCACTTCCATTTGATAATAGGCTTTTACTGTGCATGTCCTATTTTATGACTTGGAGAGTCTGATAGCACCTAGCTCATGATGGGTTCAGGTCACATAGTAACTTGGTGTCCTATTGTAAAAAATTCAGTTTCACCAAAGAAGCATTAGTTTCTTTAAGCTTGAAATATAGTTTTAATCACAGGTCTGCAATATTCTCTGAGCTCCCAGGAGAGATAGAATCTGGAGAAGTTTCAGTAGTTGAAGGTGTTGTTGAATTTTCAAACCAATTTCAGATTTTTAAAAGATTCACCATTATACTTCTGCTCCTCTAGAACCACTCTAGATACCAACTTCTATATTAATCTGGGTTCTGTAGTGTCACAGAACTTATGGGTAGTCTCTATATAGTAAGGGAATTTGTTGATGACTTACACTCTGTAGTCCAACTCCCAACAATGGTCAGCAGCAACTGTGAATGGAAGTCCAAGGATCTAGCAGTGTCTCAGTCCCACAAGGCAAACAAGCAAAGAAGAGAGGATGAATCTTCCTTCTTACAATGTCCTTATGTAGGTCTCCAGCAAAAGGTTTGGCCCAGAAGGTGTGTGCCACCAAGCCTAGATCTGGGACTTGCTTTGTCCCAGATAACCTTGAACTCAGAGATTTCCCTGTCTTAATCTTCTGGGATTCATAGCCACTGTGTCCCAGCTCTCTTTAGGCCTATTAAACAGTTCTAAATAACTACCCCTGTTGGGTTCACCTCCTCTCTTTCTAGCTCTTCCCTTGGTCTTAAAGGTTTCCTGTCTTTTACAGCCACTTTATTGCCTCTGCCTCCCTTTCTTCTCTGTTTCTGGGTTCTTGGCTCATCCAATAATTAAAAAACCTGAGATTGCTCTGAGACAAGCCAGTGGTTAAGTGGACTTATCTATGTTTTTTACCTTTTAGTAAATAATCAGACATCTATAATCTGCTCTATCAAGCTGACATTACATCATTTTTCATACTAATTGATGATATCATATATATTTTTCTTGATCCCAAGTACTTCCCATCTGTTTTTATTACTCTATATTTATTTTTCCCTATTTTTCAGACAAACCCTCTCCATTAATCTTTGACTGACCTTCAACCTACAATATTCCTGCTTTGGTCTTCCAAACATACCACTATACCTCTTTTCATAAATACTTTCATGGGCTAGATTTTCACAGCAAAAAATCTTTGCTTCTACATCTTTGTAGATGTAGAATCTGGACAATTTCACAAACAATTACATAAAGAGTGCCTTCTGTGTACACTTACCCAGCCACATGCTTCTGGGGGAACCAGCCCACTAACAGTCTGTAGCTTCCTTTGAGGTGCATATAGTGTGAACAGAACCTTTGCAAAGGAGGAAACTAAACCTCAGAGAGTGCAAACAAGTAGTGACTGTCACCAATAGCAGTGTCCCGTCAGATATCAGAGTAGGTTTAACATTAGTGGCTTGAGAGTCCAAATGGACGCATCCTCATTAGGACTCTGAGGTAGGGCTGAAGGGAGCTATGTAGAGGAAAAGCTAGAATTAAAACTAAGTTCTATATTTTCTTACTTGGCCTAATTTAACAAATGAAAATCTTCTTATAGCTATAGCCATAAAGTAAAGTATGAGTGCCTCATACCCTTAGGATATCTGTCTCCTTGGCTGTCACAACAGTTTGTAAATCTGGCACAAATTGAATACCCACTTGTCTAAAAAGTGTAGCTACTCAGTGATAGCCTATGGGGCCATTGAACAGCCAGGATGGTGTTCTAATGTTATGGTCCTGTTCCCCAGTTGGGTCTTGATCTATCAGCAAAGTTCCGTGGGTCAATTGCTAGGCAGAAAGAATAGAAAGGGCATCCAGGTCCCTGTAGGCAAGCTAGCAATTCAAGGAAAAAAAGTAACAGCTGTTGCTGTGCTTCAGAGGGACAAAAGATAACCAGCCATGTGAGACTTCAGGTGGAGCAACCACAGGTCACTTCCACAGCCAGGAGGTTGGGGACATTGAGCAGGGACTGAAGGTGGCTGAACAACTAAAGTTGAGTACAGATTTAGAGTGCTGATCTGGGAGTTCTGAGAAGGGCATGCTAGCTGAAGTAGATTAGAGTTACCCAATAGTTGAGCCAATAAGGTAAGTTGAAATTGAACAACTTGTGTGTGTGTGTGTGTGTGTGTGTGTGTGTGTGTGTGTTTCATCTGCAAATCCAATATTTCTCTAGGTGAGCACAGTCCATTCCCAGAGCTTAGGCAAGGGTAGCAAAAGCTACATGCAATAGGACTGGTGACCTCTTGTTCAAAACATGGCTACTGTGCAGGGAAGCTCTCAGAAGTGAAATCAGCAGGAGTGGCTTAAATCCAGAAATAAGAAATAGGGGAAATAAGAAAAAGCAGGAAGGCCTTTGTGAGCAAAACCCAATGCTGCTAGAAATTTGAGCCTTGTTAGAGCTGTTATCTATACCATCACAATCTGATTGATGGTCTTTAAAGAGGAATGATAATGCAAAAGCCAGTTTCCTTCCCTGACCTGTTATACAATGGTTCCAGGCAAAATAGCATGAGTTTGATTATATTGTAGTATTAAATATAGTTCTTCACAAAGTAAGTATGAAAGAATTTTCTAGCCAGGCTTTGATGATCAAAAACAGCACTCTAAAAATTGAAGCAGGAGTATTAAGACTTTAAGATCATCCTTGGCTACATAGAAATTTTCATGCAAGTCTGAATTCTTGTCTTGACCTCTATGGAATGATTGAAGGTAAATCATTCACCAAATGAAATCAAACACCAAATGAAACCCTTTCCCCTCTTAATGTATAAAAGAAGGAAGGATTTCCTAGATTCATGAATCAGTAGAATTAATAAAGTAAAGATCTACCAAAAAGCAATCTACAGATTCAATGCAAAACCCATAAAATTCTTTTTTTCCATTTTTAACTTTTGTTGCATTATGATGAGAAAAGTTACATGATTTCTATTTATCTGAATTTGTTAACATTTAAAAACATATTTTAAGAAAATAGAATTAAATCACATTCTTGTTTCCCTTTTGTACCCAACTCCTCCCAGAGACCCCCCCTTCAATTCTTACAATATCTTTTTTGTCATATTCCTTAAAATTTATAAAATATTATGACAATAAAAATAAGTATTATAAATGTTATTTAATATAAAACAACAATCAATTTAACAGTCTTATGTAGATTCTTGTTTACAGCAATACTGAAAATACATGTTTTTCTCAATATAAATTTTAAATAACTCCAAACATATTAACTATATATTTCAAAATAATACATCACTACCAGTATTTTTTAAATGAACATAAGTATATAAAGTCTTTTTGTTTGTTTTGTATTAAGTAGAGCTTAAACTCTTGGCTCTTTCTGTGGTACAAGCCCAAAATAAGAACAATTTTTAGTCATTGGATTTCATTGTAATAAGGCTATACTTCAATGACCCTCACATCACCAAAGGATTTGTTTTTTATTAGATATTTTCTTATGTACAATATCTCCTTTCTCAGGTTTCCCTCCCAAAAAATAAAATAAAATAAAATAAAATAAAATAAAATAAAATAAAATAAAATAAGAAAAAAATAAAATAAAATAAGCAAAAACTAAAACAATCCCCTGTTCACTCCCCACTGCTCCCCCACCCCTGCTCACCATCCCACCCCCTCCTGCTTACTGGCCCTGGCATTTAATTTAGCTACATCATAGCAAGGCTGAGAGAGTTGACAGTTCTACTGCACCAAGGAATGAATTGTAGGCATGGTTTTTGGATACAGACTTCCTGCTATGGTCAAAGTTATTTGATGTGAGTGAGTGACTTTATTCTCAGCCCACAGAGAACAGGTTACATTCATTTAAGAAATGGTGTGTGTATTAAGATGGTCAGTCCATAAAGTCATTCACCAACTGCTTCAATTAACAATGGTTCTTCCTGGAGGGTGGCACAGACATTTGGTGAAGGTAAGAATCTGGTTCATTGGCTGTAATAAATTGGAAAAGCATTCATCTCAGAGAAAGAGTAACTTATAAAGTCCTCTTCTTCAAACTTGATACAAGAGTTACAAAGGTCAAGCAAAGCATTCTGTCTCACTTTGTTGTTCTCTTACAAGCCCCATCCCAACTTGATTGTCTATGTTTCTTTTGGGTATAGAAATAATTTTGAAATATGTAAACTGTTCTGAAAACAAAGTATAGTGTAAAAACATGAAATAAACAATACTACTAATAGAGAGGCTGAGATAGGAGAAGCAAGATTTCAAGACCCTTATGTTGTACACAGCCAGATACTGTCAAACAAACAAACTGAAAGTGTATACAGATTGTTCAATATTGGACCTATTTCTCCAATTACCAAATTAGAGAAACCATTGGATGACAATCAACAAATTTCTAATTCCTCATATTATTGGATTTCAATTGATTAGGATATGTTGGTATTATTAATTTTCATATTAAGATATTAAGAAAAAGTAATTGTTACTTCCCTTTGTTTTCGTTGTAAGAGGTAGAATTAGGTTTTGTGGATTTTTGAAAGATTACTTTCTTGTTTCTTCTAGGGTATAGTTTTACTGCTAATGTTGATGTTTTCCATCTATTATCCTTTGTAGGGCTGGATTTGTGGAAAGATACTGTGTAAATTTTGTTTTTTCATGGAATTACTTGTTTTTTCCATCTATGGTAATTGACACTTTTGCTGGGTATAGTAGCCTGGGCTGGCATTTATGTTCTTGTAGGGTCTGTATGATACCTGCCAAGGATCTTCTAGCTTTCATAGTCTCTGGTGAGAAATCTGGTGTAACCCTGATAGGCCTGCCTTTGTATGTTACTTGCCCTTTTTCCCTTACTGCTTTTAAAATTCTTTCTTTGTTTAGTGCATTTGGTGTTTTGATTATTATGTTATGAGAGGAATTTCTTTTCTGGTCCAGTCTATTTGGAGTTCTGTAGGCTTCTTGTATGTTCATGGGCATCTCCTTCTTTAGGTTAGGGAAGCTTTCTTCTAGGTTAGGGAAGCTTTCTTCTATAACTTTGTTGAAGATATTTACCAGCCATTTAAGTTGGGAGTCTTCACTCTCTTCTATACCTATTATCCTTAGGTTTGGCCTTCTCATTGCATCCTGGATTTCCTGGGTGTTTTTGGTTAGGAGCTTTTTGCTTTTTGCATTTTCTTTGACTGTTGTGTCAATGTTTTCTATGGTGTTTTCCACCCCTGAGATTCTCTCTTCTATCTCTTGTATTCTTTTGGTGATGCTTGTTTCTTTGACTCCTGATATCTTTCCTAGGTTTTGTATCTCCAGGGTTGTCTCTCTTTCTGATTTCTTTATTGTTTCTATTTCCATTTTTAGATTCTGGATGGTTTTGTTCATTTCCTTTACCTGTTTGATTATGTTTTCCTGTAGTTCTTTAAGGGATTCTTGTGTTTCCTCTTTAAGGGCTTCTAGCTATTTACCTCTGTTCTCCTGTATTTCTTCAAGGGTGCTTTTTATGTCTTTCTTAAAGTCCTGTATCATCATCATGAAAATTGATTTTAGATCTGAATCTTGCTTTTCCAGTTTGATGATGTGTCTAGAACTTGCTGTGGCAGGAGAATTGGGTTCTGATTATGCCATGTAACCTTGGTTTGTGTTGCTTATTTTCTTATGCTTGCCCTCCCCCCACATCTGGCTAGCTCTAGTGCTACCTGCTTTTGCTAAATCTGACTGGAGCCTGTCCTTCCTGTGATCCTGGTTGTATCAGATCTCCTAAGAGTCAAACTGTCTCTGTAATCCTGTGATTCTGTGATTCTGGGATCCAGAGCTTGTTAGAGCACCTGGGTGTAGAGCTTCCTCTGGGTGTTGTGGGACTGGCTATGGAGCTTGTGCCCAAGGTCTGCT
This sequence comes from Mastomys coucha, assembly GCF_008632895.1. Classification (NCBI taxonomy): domain Eukaryota; kingdom Metazoa; phylum Chordata; class Mammalia; order Rodentia; family Muridae; genus Mastomys; species Mastomys coucha. Next base: position 3,557,507 of record NW_022196905.1, read on the forward strand.
CAGGACACCAGCCAGAGAGAACAGAAGGAACCCAAGTCACTGGACTGCAAGAGTTCCTGTGTGCCTAGTCTCCCTGGTCCCAGTTACTCCTGGTGTTGGACAGATGTTGTGTCCTCTTCACCTCTGATCCTGAGCGTGTTAGAGCACCTGGGAGTGGAGCTTCCTCTGGGTGTTATGGGACTGGCTATGGAGCTTACACCCAAAATCTGCTCAGGACACTAGCCCAGAGAGACTGGTACCATCAAAATTCTAACATGATTCTTCACAGAAATTTGAAAGGACAATTTTCAGCTTAATATGGAAAGACTAATATACCAGGATAGTTAAAATAATACTCAATAATACATGAGATGCTTGAAGTATCACCATCTCTGATTTCAGATTATACTACAGGGCTATAGCAATAAAAACAGCATGATATTGGTATAAAAACAGACTCTGTGATCAATGGAATTGAATTTTAGACTTGGGTATAAGTCTGTATACATCTAATTTTTGATAAAGAAGCCAGAAATGAACATTGAAAAAAAAGATAGCATATTCAACAAATGGTACACTGAAACTCAAAGTCTGCAGATAGAATACAGATTGACAAATACTTATCACTCTCCACAAAACTCTGATCCAAATAGATCAACAATGTCAACCTAAGGCCAGACACAATGAATCTAATAGAAATGATAGTGGTGAATTATTTTAGTAATTTTAAACTCATTGAATTAGAAATTAAGAACAGAACAATTGTAGCAGAAGTACCTAGAAATATTAATAAATGAGACCTTATGAAATAGAAAAGATTCTGGACTATAAATAACACCATCACTTGGACAAAACAGAAGTCTATAAAATGAGATTTTTCTTTTTATTCAACTATATGTTTAGTAGAAGATAAACATGTTAGATAGATAAATAATTTAAAAATCTGAATATATAACCAATAAAAACAAAATAACTCAATTAAAAATGGGGTAGAGATATAAACAGAGAATTCTCCAAGGTGGAAACACAAATGTGTGAGAAGAAACACTTAATGATATGTTTGACATCATTAGTCATCAGAGAAAAACAATCAAAATTGTATTAAGATTTTTTTCTTATACTATTTTGATTGCCCAAGATCAATAAAAACAAATGACAGCTCCTGCTGATGGAGTAAGGAAAACACTATTCCATTGCTGGTTGTCTTAGTCAGGGTTTCTATTCCTGTACAAATATCATGACCAAGAAACAAGTTGGGGAGGAAAGGGTTTATTGAGCTTACACTTCCACATGGCTGTTGATCACCACAGGAAGTCAGGACTGGAACTCAGGCAGGTCAGGAAGCAAGAGCTGATGCAGAGGCCATGGAGAGATGTTTCTTACTGGCTTGCTTTTCCAGGCTTGCTCAGCCTGCTGTCTTATAGAACCCAAGACTTCCAATCCAGGGATGGCACCACCCATAAGGGGCCCTACCCCCTTGGTCACTAATTGAGAAAATGCCCCACAGCTGGATCTCATGGAGGCACTTCCCCAACTGAAGCTCCCTTCTCTGTGATAACTTCAGCCTGTGTCAAGTTGACACACAAAACCAGCCAGTATACTGTTAGAAGTAAAGATTTGTACATCCACTATGGAAATCAGTGTGGAGTATCTTCAGGAAGGTGGGAATCAACCCATCTCAAGATCCAGCTTATGATGGTTTTCATATGCTTAGATGAGTGGCACATTTAGGATGTATGGCCTTATTGGAGTAGGTATGTCACTGTGTCAATGGGCTTTATACCCTCATCCTAGATACCTAGAAGCCAGTATTCTGCTATCAACCTTGAGATAAAGATGTAAAACCCTCAGCTCCTTCTATACCATGCCTGCCAGTATGCTGCCATGCTCCAACCTTGATGATATTGGACTGAACCTCTGAACCTCTACAGCAGCCCAATAAATTTTGACCTTATAAGAATTGCCTTGGTCATAGTGTTTGTTCACAGCAGTAAAACCCTAACGAAGACAGAATTTGGTTACAGGAGTGGAATGTTGCTGTCATAAGCCTGACCATGGTTTTGTTCAGAAGAATGTGGATTTGGGGACTTTGGATTTCGAAAGCAGTGAAATGCTTTAATTGGGGCTTAATGGGCTATCCTAGTAGAAATATGGAAGACTTTCTTGCTAATAGTGATTTCAACTGCGCATCCAAGTCCAAGATGTTTCAATGGAGAATTTCAGTATGCGGCCTAGATACTATTTTTGAGGTATTTTGGTGAAGAATGCAGTAGCTTTTGGACCTTGTCTGAAGAATCTACCTGAGGAAGGTAAAGAGATTTATATTTATTGCAGTAGGAAGTCTCAAAAAGCCCAGCAGAAGTACTTTTTTCTCTGATTAAGTTTCATGAAGAATGTTTCAAATAAGCATAGCATTCTTAGAAAGAAAAATATAAAATACACAGTTTGAGTATATGGAAATGGAGCTGAAACCTTTGTTCAAGGATATAAAATTGAATTAAGGGAGTGAGTGGTGACCTTGGGGCAAGATCACATCAAAGTAAGTTCAGGACCATCCATGGTAGCACACATCTTTAATTCCAGGAGACTGAGCCAAACAGATCGCTGATTTCAAGATAAATCTACAGAGCAAGTTTTAGGACAGACAAGCTCAGGCAGTGAGAGAGTTTGAAAACAGAAAACTGGGTGTTACCAGATCATCAAAATCATGATGTAGGATAGACACAGCAGCAGTCACATGGATCAACCTGAGCTTACAGTGCTACAAAAGGCAAAGCTGGAGGAGTGATACCAGCCCTTTGGAGGAGCCGAGAATATCATATGGATCTCAGTCATTGGGACAAGAAGGAAGCTGTGAAGCTGAAGTTGACTGAGAGATCCCCAAGATGTCAAAGATGCCAGAGCCTTAGGATAGCTGCTGAGGAAAGCTGCTAATAGGGAGTGGAACCAGCCTGAGAGAAAGAACTTGATTGCAGTCAACAAAGATAACAAAAGAGTTGGAGATCTGAAGACTAGTTTGACATTGGACATGGCGATGCATAGTTATGAGTTTTCCCAGGTGGTTTCCTGGCTGGCTCTGGGGATTACAATTAAGTGCTTGGATAAACCTCAAAGGAGACTTTGAACTTTGGACTTTTAACATTGCTGAGACTGCTATAGGCTATGGGAACATTAGATGTTGGACTAAATGTACTTTTTTTTGTGATCTGCCTAGATATGGCCCCCATAGATGCATGTATTTAAATAAACCCCATGAGGGCCAAGGACTGGAATATGATGGTTTGTGTATACATGGGCCTGGGAGGTGTGGCCTTGTTGGAGTAGGTGTATCTCTGTGTGTGGGCTTTGATACCCTAGTCCTAGCTGCCTGAACGTCAGTCAGGTGAAGATGTAGACCGTCAGGTCCTTCTGCACCATGACTGCCTAGATGCTGTCATGCTCCTGCCTTGATGATACTGGACTGAATCTCTGAACCTGTAATCTTGCCCGAGTTAAATTTTATCCTTGTAAGTGTTGACTTGAACATGCTGTTTTTTCACAGCAGTAAAACCCTATCTAAGACACTACTCTTGAGTATATATCCACTGGATTCTATAATCTACTACAGAGATACTTGCTCCAACATGTTCATTCCTAATTTATTCATAATATTCAGAAATAGGAAACAGACTAGATATCCATCAGTACATGAATGGTTAAAGAGAATGTGCACATTTGTACAATGGTAAATTAAACAGCTATCAAAAATATGAACATGTGATGGTAACTGAGTAGAGATAGAAGAAAATTATCCTGAGTGAGGCAACTGAGACACAAAAAGCAAATATGGTACACATTCCTTTGTGTGTGAATGTTAGCTGTTATGTCTTTAGTAAGCAGGCTCCAATCCATATAACCAGAGGTCAGGTATACAGAAAGGGACTAGGGAAGAGAGTTGAATCACCTAGGAAGCCGAAATAGAATAGATAGTTGTAGAAGGTTGAGAGGGGGCACTGGAATGGGTTGATCAACCAGAGAAGATGGGAGGACAAATATGGGAATACAGGAAGGGATAGCTATAACTAAAGGATACTTGTAAGGTTGTATGGAAATCTAAAACAATAGAAGTGTCTTAAATCATATACATATATTAAGGCGATATAAATAGAATCCTAAAATAATGGGCGGGGGGATAGAATCTCAACTGAACATCTCTGGTCATCAAATAAAGCCTCCATTTCCAGTAATGATTTATGTATATAATAGTTGTTGGCCAGAGGGGCCCAATGAAAACTTCCAAACAACCCAGGCTATTATTTCCAAGCTATTGGTTTCTTTCTAAAATCTGATCACAATGCCTTATAGTTGAAGACAACACCTACACAACTCATTGAACATAGAGAGTTTGAGCTGATGCTTACTTCGAGCTTTCCCCGCTACTGACTGGTGTTCATGGTACTGGACTGCGTTTTACATGCTACAAAGTAGAAAGGTAAACACCAACCCAGCTTCAAAACAATGGTCAACAATGGTGGTGCCTTCTTTGTAAACTGTGCTAGTCCAGTCGTGACACAAAACCTGTGTCACCAACAAATATGATTGTGTTGAAGGCCTGTGACTGGCATGAAACCTATTCCCAATACTGTCCAAGTGGGTCATAACAAAGACCAAATAGGTGAGTGACCTTATGGAAAAATCAAATAAAACTGTTCTGCTAAAGAAACAGCAATAAATGACTTCTAACAACATTCTGATATATTCAAAGATCAGTGCTTTGCTCAGCCATCATCAGAACAGCTTCTTCCTACAGCAGATGAGAACAAATATACACAGCCATGGATATTATGCAGATTCAGAGACCTTGGAACACTTGGTCCTAAAAGAGGATATCTTCATCAAAATTTTATCTGTCAGACTCAGGGAACTCTGAAAAAGGAAGCAGATAGATTGTAAGAGCCTGAGGAAATGGAGGACACCAAGGGAGCAAAGCCCTCTAAATAGAGCAGAAGAAATCCACGTATGAGCTGGCAGAGGCTATGCTAGCATGCATAGGACCTGCAGAATTGTAAAGCAGATGGGGTCCCAGCACTGAAAGGGATAGGAAGCACAAGCCTAAGTGAAAAAGCAGTCTCCAGTTGCTAACTATACTCAAATGACAAATTAGTTTTCTCCACCAGAGTTCTTTGGGTATGCAAACTATTCTTAAGACCAGGCCATGCAAAGCAGCAGAAGGGGAACACAAAATGAACTCGATGGAATTTTTGCAGGTTCTTTTGTCTCATAATTTTTCCTCAGAGATTTTTTTTCCTTACATGTCCTTGCATATATACTCTGGTTTGCTGGTTTTTGTTTTTATGGGTTATTTGTTTGTGTAAATATGAGTTATTCTGTGAGTTTATATGTTTCTTGAGCCCTTTCTTTGATCATCTTTCTTCTATTTTGTTGTTTTTATCCTATTCTGATTTCTTCAATTTAATTTTATTTAACATCATCATCATTGTCATCATTATCATTGTTTTAGATGTCCATTTGTATCCTAATGAGAAAGAAAAAAAAATGGTGTGGATATGGTCAAGTTGGAAAGTCAGGAGAATCTATTAGGAGTTGCTGGAGAGGAAACAATAATCAGAACTTACTGGATTAAAGTTATATTTTCACTTTAAAATAATCCAAATTCTCTTACTGAAATATGAAAAAGATCAAAATTTAAACATCAGTTTAATCTTGTTTTGTCATTATATTTATATAATCTTATTTTGTCATTATAAACAAAATAGAGCTAGAGATGGTCATAGTATATCTGTAGACCCATTATATACCTAAAGTACAAGAGTGAGAGATCTGCTCAGGTGGAATAGCAAAGAGGACTGTAGTTTTACCTGTGTACAACAGGTATGCCACACCCTCACAAAAAGAACTGAGAGAAAAGGGACCTGAGGATGGCTAAGCTGAGGAAGAAGAGAACCAATAATGTTGAAGGAGGAAATGCTACACAGGAAGAAGCTTTTGTGCTTAAAATGTTTGGCATAGACTACTCATATGAATTTCAGAAGTGAGTTGAGAGCAGCATTTACCTTTAAATTGGCTGAAATCTGTTTTCTGTTTTTTTTCCGGTAATGTCATGTCACAATTTCAGATGGATGATAAACACCCAAATATTGGTGTATATCAAATATCTTCAATATTTGGATGTATTATTTTCAATAATTGACTGGCCAAAATGCTACTTTTAGCATTTGTACTTTCATTTGCTAATTCTGCCAAGCACAGGTAACGGCTATTGCCCCTGACTGTTAAAATTGTTAATAGTACTATTAAAGAGGCAGTCTTTTTTTTTTTAGACTGCATTCTAATGTCTGGAATCAAGCTAAAGTGACCACTCTCTGGATTTGTGCTTGGCTGTATCACTTACACTTTCTGAACCTTGTATTCTTCAGAGTGCAAAGAAAGCTGATGCATTCAAATAAATTGGCAGTCACCCTAAACTCTCTAAGCACATACTCTGATTATAGAAATTGCAGTAACTTTCTATAACATGTTAAAACAACTTTAAGAGAGTAAAGATGAGGTTTCTGAAACCCCAAGTTTCTAATTATGACCACCTTTGTGTGGAATGTGGGCATCTACTTGTGATAGTCTCTGTTAGTCTCTGTTGTAGGATTTGGACATCTATTTATGCTAGCCTACATTCAGCACTGTGTTCCTCTTCACTGTCTTCCAAGATTATTGGAATGGATATGTATTCAGTGTGCATTGTGAGATTTTAGGCTTATTTTACAGATTAAAATTGTCTTCTTACTTATTCTGTTTTCCAATATTTCTGGAAAAATCGAGTTCCAGTATGTCAGCTGTCCTGAGTTGTAATTTTTCTGGATAGTTTCTGAAAAATGTAACTTGTAAAAGCAATGCAAAGATATATAAATTAGTTGCCCGCTGTAGGCATTTAAAATCCTGGTCCTGTAGGAAATTAACTTTAAATGTCTTAAACAGGGAAATGTGCTTGGATTCACCATAGAGATCTTTTTCAATTTACTGTGGACAATGGGGGAAGTTGATTGTCTTATAGGAAATAGATTCTTAATTGCAAGGCAACTGGCATGCCTGGTAATATTTACATGTACTTTGACATTATGATATTGATAGGCAGATACTAACTGGGTGTTTGCCAGCTTTTCCCTACCATTTTAATAAAGAAATATGTGGACATGGAGAATGAAGTGTCAAAGTATTACTGTCCAGAAAATAGGAAAAAAAAGTTATTTACTTAAAAGAGATGGAAATGATTTGAAAGAAAGAAAACAAGCCATGAAAAAGATTTGAAGTCTAAGAATTCTTTGGAATGTCCTCCTGGGTGGAAAGGTAAGAGTCTTTTTGTTCATTTGTATAAACAACTTTGACTATAATATACTTTCCTCATTTTTTACTTTTTGGCTCAAACAAGACCAATTTTGGTAAAAATTCAGATTATATTGAGATATAAAGCACTGGGGTACACATTGTTCATGGGAGTTGAGCCTATTTTTATCTTGCTAAATGCTATACTATCTATGTAAATGGTATGAGTTTAAGAAAATTATAATGGAAGTTTTAAAAAAATATGTAAAGCCTTTAATCCAACATATGATTTTGGAAATAAAAGAATGCTACCTTCTGTGTATTTTATCATTAGCTCAAATTATATATGCATTACACAAATACCAAGCACAAGCTCACGAAGACTCATTACAGTCCAGAAATTCATTTACTACAGAATATTTTTTACGAAACCTAACTCCCTTATATTCTTCGCCATATAACACATTGTTTTGTAACATAGCATCAATCTGGAAACCGATTTACATCTTTACTGCATTTTAGTGATCGTGTCTATGTCTCTGTAACTATTACAGCCTTTGAAATTTCACATAACTATTTTTTTTTATTCAATAAGCACCAGGAAAATTGCTTTCAATCCACAAGTTTTCTTTTAAATTGTCATACCCAGTTACAGTTACTCTTAAGGGTTTGTTCTTCTGAACACAATTACCTTACTAGGAAGAGGGCATATATTACTAACTATTCCAGAAAAGACTTGTGGAGACTTGATGAGTACAGATGACTAGGCTTGTATCATTGATCATTACATAAAAATATTTCATCTGTAGGCAAAGTTTATTCCCTTAGGAGGAAAATAATTGAGAGTAAATACATTCAGAAAACAACATAACAAAGTTGTATCTATGAGAATATACTTACACATACATAAAGAAAAATAATTACACTTTTATCTGAAACAGAGGTTATATTTATTGGTCAAATGTGTGAATCATTCTAAGTAATTAATGGAAAATCTCACTGACATAACCAGTCCTGTATTCTTCATAAACTAGCTTGATGCCTTAGAGATTCCATATACACTTTAGTAGGAGGCTGATGTTTATAGTTAGAAATTTAGCACCTTTTGGGAAGTTAAGAAGGCATGTAGCTGGATGTGTTTGGAAAAGAGTAAAGAGTTACTTACTGTGGAAATATAAAGTGAACATGGATGCTAGTTATTTATTTTTGTGGAGCAATGCTGTCTTTCTTTTCCTTCCTTGTTTTTACCTATATTAAAATGTTTTTTTAAGACAATTTATGTTTCTGAACATTTTAAATGCAAATATGTGTATGCATGGATTAGAGTTTATTGTATCTCCTAGAAATGGAACTACAGATGGAGTGGGCCACTGTGCAGCTTCTGGAGAATGAAAACTGCTCTGCAAGAGCAGTTAGTGCTCTTAACCACTTACTCATACCTTCCGCTCTCATCCCACATTTTGACCACTGTTTTCGCTTGACTACTCAGAAAATCATTCTGAGAAATCCTGACTAAATCAGGTTCCATATCTCAAAAATCACTGAAATAAGTTGTCAATCATCTCTTCCAATGACTGTGAAAAGAAAATAAGTAAATTTTCTCATGATTAATTATTCCAGAAACTGGTAAGCATTCCTTAAAGATATTTTTTCAGCAACAATGTGAACTAAATTTTGCTTATACTATATAAAGGCTTCACAGCATCCCAGGGGGATTTCTTGTTTCATGGAGTACTTATTCTACAAAACTCAAAAGCAATATTCTCTGCAAGCTGATGTGACAATGCTAGTCGCTCATTTGAAACTAGTTCTGACCCAAGGAGAATCTGGCTTCTGTAGACAGAAAGAACAATTATTTCTAACATGCTGATATAGTATAACTTATATGAGATGATCATGATGTAAGTTTTGTCTGTGTGTTGTGATTGATGATACAAAGTGTTGGTTTGTTTCAATGTAGGACTTTGCTGAAGAGTCTCATTGTATTTTATTGACTAACCCAATGTCAGTGGACTGATATTGTCACATTAATATGGTTTTCCCAAGCAGTTTTCTAATAGCTTTCTAGCTATTGGGTGATGATTTCAGAAAAGTTGCATTTGTGTGACTTAAGTGAAAATTAAAACAGTTTACCATTGTTTGTTCTGTTTTCTAAAGTATTCCGCCAGTATCTTCTTTCAATAAAAGGTTTTTCACACATAAGAACTATTTACAATCATACTGTAATGTTCACAATTGCCTATTTGAACTCCTTGGAGTTGGTCTCATTTGCTCTTTTGATCTTTCCTGGAGAATTTTTTTGGAATCTACTCTCTTATCTTTGTCATTGTAATTATGTTTAACAAATCCCCATTTGTTTTCTGTATTCTTCTTCTGGGGAGATGAATTGATGAAATATACAACAGGTTTCAGATAATCTCTTTGTCTTATACACAATATATTCCTGACATGAAATTATGGGAAAATGTAATCACTTCTCTCTACTCCATCCTCATCTTCCTATAGATTTTAAATCTTTGTAAATGTTTTCATACACTGTATTCTTTCTGGTCTCCTAGCTTATCCCAGCCCCTCCTGATCTACTTATAAATCTAACTTTATGTTCTTTCTTTCTCTCAAAAACTTCCAAAACTGAAAAAAAAAACCCTCACAAAAAATCAAAGCAGACAAAATCCAATGAGACAAAAATTACCAATGAACTCAAAAGCACATGAAAATAATACAGAGCTCTATGTTGGACAACTTCTGGGCATAAGTAGTCCTGGAGTATAGTTAATATATCCAGTGACACTGTTTTAGAGAAAATTAAATTTCCCTATACCAGCAGGTGTCAAAATCGTGAATACTTTCTTTCATAGAGGAGGTACTTTGTGTCCCCTTCCCCTCCTCGGTGGTGGGGTTTTCTAGGCTTGAATCTGTGCAGGTCTTGTACATCCTGTCATACTCTCTGTGAGTTCATATGAGATTCATTCCTTTCGTTTATGGAAGATGTTCTGTCTGAAGAGACACTACCTTTGTAATCCACTACCTTTGGCCCTTAAAATGTTTATTTCTTCTCTTCAACAAACCTTCTTCCACCTTGAGTTGAGGGCTTCAGAAAAATAAAATATCCATTTAGGATGGATTGTTTCAAACTTGCTCACTTTCTGCATATTGTCCTGTTGTAGAAGTCCACAAGAAGAAACCTCTATGATGAAAGTTGAGTATGTCATTAGAAGTCATTTGTATTGCACAGTGGTTCTCAGCCTTCATAATGCTGCGATCCTTCCTCATGTTGTAGTGACCCTCCAACTATAAAATTATTTCATTGCTACTTCACAACTATAATTATATATTTTGCTACTATTATGAATCATATGTAAATATGTGTTTTTCCATCAGGTAATGGCTTTACCTGATGAGTATTAACTCTTGTTTGACCTTTTAAGGGTTTGCAACTCACATGTTCAGAACCTCTAAAACTAAGAAAAACAATTGTGGTATTTTCTCATATGCTCATGATCTATTTATTCTCAGGCCCTTGGCATTAAAAAGGTGTCAAGTATGGTGCCACCTTACAGAGTGAGCCTTGAGTTCAATCAAATGTATCTTAATCATAATACATTCCTTCAAAGTTCTGGGAAAAACCATAAGATATTCTGGCAATAGCAAATAGACATAACTGCAGTAGCCAGCCAAAATAACAGGGTGGCTAAGTAATCATTCCTAGGTCAAGATGCTCCTTTTAGATATATGGTCCCTCCTTATGATTAGACCAGATGTTGTAAACCAATCAGTTTTAAGGCCAACATTCATTTACCCTCTTACCCAATCATATAACAACAAGGCTTAGAAATCCCCTCTTGCCTTCTTTTTCCTTTCTATTCCACAATTCCTCTAGTCTTCTGGGCTACTTTCCTATCCTGTTGCATCAGGAAGGTTTGTGGCCCAGGCTCAAGCCTGAATAAAGACTCTTGTGTCCTTACATTGGAGTTGTGGTCCCTGGTGGTCTCTTTGGGAGTCGTAAGAACTGGGCACAACATTTGTGGTCTTCTTCAGGATCCCCCAGACCTCCACGACCCTACCTGAAAAGTCTGGTGATGGCTGGTAAGTATCTATTTTTTGTGTGTGTTGTCTGTGCTTATTCTTACTTTTGCTTTTGAAAAAGGCAGGAAGTGACTAAGAGCTGACATACTGGAGAGTCACAAACTTGTGGGTCAGGGAGATACCCCTGGCCCCAAAATAAATGAGGTACCTTTCTGCAACTTGAAAGAATTTTTGGTGGAAGACAGAGAGTTCCACTGTCAGTTATTTTACTCCTCATGCCATTTTCGGTGAGCACGAGTTTTTGGAGTTATTTTTGTTTTTAGTTGAATAGTGGCTCTTTTGTACATATTTTTTCTTGTGTTGTTTGCTCTTTATTTGTATTAGACTGTGAAGGACACCATGGAACAGACCTCTTCTAACCCCCTTAACTTTGTTGTGACTCATTTTAAGGAAGTTAAGACTAGGGTTCATAATTTCTTTATGAATGTGAAGAAAGAGAAAATGGCCACTTAATGCAGCTCTGACTGGCCAGCTTTCAGTGTTAGATGGCCACTAGAGGAAACCTTTCTCCCCACAGTGAAGGCAGTGGTAGAAAGTTTCAAAAGTCTCACAGGCACCCTGATCAAATTTGCTATATAGTAGTTGGGAAGAATTTAAATAGTAACCCACCACCTTGAGTTGAGCCTTTCCTTTTTCCTCCTGCTAATATTTCTCTGTAAACAGGAACTATGCTGAGCCTGGTGGTTGATGAGCAAGAGACTTCAAAACCAACTGCTCCTCTCCAGCCTGTTTTACTTGATAGTATCCTGAAGGATCTCTTCCTCAGCCCCAACCTCATAAATAAACCCCTTCTGTCTGTGCCTCAGGATGACAAGGAAAAACAGGTGCCAGCTCCTGCCCTGTTACTTATTCCAGCAGCATGAGCTTTGGTGGCAGAACAGGTCCTGCACAAGCCTCAAGAAGTAGTCTTGAGCCTGGAAGGCTGGAGACAGACTCCACTGTTATGTCCCTATGGGCAGAAGTGGCAGCAGACCAACATGAGAACCAACCTCACCACCACTGGCCCTTTGCTACTGCCTACCTCTATAACTGGAGGATACAAAATGCTTAATTTTCTGAGAACCCTAAAGATCGTATTGACTTCTTAGATAATGTTCCCTTTAGTAATTTTCTCACCTGAGAGGACTGTCAGCAACTTTTGCAGTTCTCTTTACTACTGAAGAAAGGAAGCATATTATCCTGGAGGCATGGAAAAACATACCAGGAAGTAACAGTGCCCCAACCCAGAACCTAGCCTATATTGATGAAGGATTTCCTCTTAGGAGGCTGGGACTTCATCATAGCTGAAGGTAAGGGGCATATCCAGGTATACTGCCAGGGTCTATTGGCAGGTCTCAAAGCAGCTGCTAGATGGCTCACTAATTTGACTAAGTTTATAATGTTAGGCAGAGAACTGATGAAATTCCAGTAGCATTTCTCAAGCGAGTCATGGAGGTTTTTCAATACTATATACATATAAACCCTAATAAGCAGAGAATTCTAGCACAGTAGCCATGCCTTTTATCAATCAGTCAGCATCATTAGGAAGTTACAAAGCCAAGAAAGATTAGGAAAAAAGTCATTGAGGGATATAGTTAAAATTACAGAGAACATGTACAATAACAGAGAACATAGAGTAGAAAAGCAGATTCAGACAGCAAATAGATATTTGAATAGAGATTTGGTCAGAGTCCTTCTAGCTAATAGTACCCCAGATCCAGTGGAAAGAAAAAGACAATTCCAGAAGATTGCTGAAGGAGAGGAGTCTAAAGGAGGCCACCAACAGCCATTTATTAAGAATCAATGTGCTTACTATAAGTAAGAAGGTCATTGGGCGAGAAACTACCCAGAAAGGAATTTGTGGGCTAAGTTCATGTTTTTGGAGAAAAAAAGATTGAGGGAGTTGGGGTCCAAAACAGGGTAACCCTTGGATTGGAAGGGGAAGCCCCTGGACTTCCTGATGGATATGGGAGCTCAATATTTGGTGTTCCTTAAGACAGAAGGGTCAATGTCTTCCAAAAACTCCTGAGTCCAAGGGGCCACAGATACTAAACAATGCTCATGGATTACCTGAAGATCAGTGGACTTTGGAATAGGATGGGCAAACCATTCATTTATGGTTATCTATGAATCCCTTACCCCTGGTTGGGGAGAGATTTGTTAGGAAATCTCAAATTTATTTTAAATCTGAAGGGGTCCAATTACCGGATCAGGAAAGTAACTAAATCTAGGTTTTTACACTTAATCTTGCCTCTGAAACTGAGTACAGACTGCATGAGTCACCAGCCACCCTGGAAAAGGACTTCAACTGGTTGAAGGAATTTCTCTAAGCATGGGCAGAAACATGGGACATAAACCTGGCAAAACATAGACCTCCTGTGTTTTTTTAGCTTAAACTAGCTTAAACTAGGAGCTGACCCAGCTCAGTTCCACCAGTATCCCATGTCCCAGAAAGTACAGAAGGGAATCACACCCTATATCCATAAGCTGTTGGTCCTGGTAGTCCTTAAGTCATACCAGTAGGCTTGGAATAGTTCACTATTACCAGTTAAAAGCCAAATTCTAATGACTACCATACTGCTCATGCCCTATGGTGAGTCAATCACAGGGTGATGGACATACACTCTACAGTGCCTAACCCCTATACTTTGTTGAACTTGTTGCTACCAGATCAAAAATGGTATTCTGTCCTTGATCTAAATGATGCCTTTTTTAGCTTACCAAGCCCCCAGGATTCAGAAATACTTTGTCTTCAGATCCTATGACCAAAAGGAAGGCATCAATTGTCAGCTCACCTGGACTTTCCTTCAACAAGGATTCAAGAACTCACCCAGTATTTTTGATGAAGCTCATTATACAGATATGGGTGAGAACCAGGCTAACAGCCCTGATGTTACCCTCCTCCAATATTTAAATGATCTGATTAATTCCAAAGAGAGTTGCCAAAAGGGGACTCAGGGATTCTTGTAGACTCTGAGAGACAAAGGTTATCAAGCATCAGATAAAAGGGGCAACTCTGCAAGACTTGTTGGGCAGTGCACTAGGTGGTGGATAAATAATAAAGGGGTGGGAGAGAGACCGGAGTCCTGTCAGAGCTCTGGTACTCTGGTCAAGTGAACTTCGGAGACTGTCCTTGCTCTCCACACCACTGGGTGGGTGTCTGACTGTGGGATGCCATTACCCCAGCCCTCGGGGGTGGGGAAGGAGCAGCCACTTGTGTTCTCAGTCTCAGATATTCCAGACGCTACTGGATATGGTGGAAGAACTGAGAACAAAGTGGGGGCCCTCTCAGTCAGCCCCAGGGCCAAAGGGCAAAAGGGGCAGGGAGGGGAAGGAGGCATCCAACGGTTTCTGCTCTGGTGAGGGGCAGGAGTCCTTGGTCTGGTCTCATGGCTGGAAACACTGGAAGATCTTCTTGCAGGAGGTTAGACGATGTTCTTTAGTGGAAAGCCTAATCCATTACTCTAGCATGACTGAGTCTTGATGAAAGGAGTCAGTCTATGATTTTAAGGTGTTTATTGTAGGAGAGAGAGAGAGAGAAAGAGAGAGAGAGAAAGAGAGAGAAGATAGAAAAGTAGAGGCCAGCCATGGCCATGTGGAGAGAGGGTTCTACGAGGAAAGGGAGCAAGAGGTGAGAGTAAAGATAAGAAAAAAGCAAGATGTTAAGAGAGAAAGGAGGTGTCAAGCAGCCTCTTTTATAGTGGGCTGGGCTACCTTTCAGATCCCAAGTAACTGTGAGGCAGGGCATACCTGGCTGTGGGCAGGTGATTGTGGGGGTGGAGCACAGCGGGAATACTGGGAGCTTGGGACATTGTCTAGTCACAGAATAATGAAGTGAGGGCTTGGCATGTCAGCAGCCTAATGTCTTGTGGTGAAGCGTACTATTCCATTCCTTGTACAACTTTCTACTGGGTCTCTAGAGTAAGCTTAAACTCAGCCAAAGCACAAACTGTCCAACAAGGACTGAGGCAATTTATCTTGATTACATTCTGAAGAGAAGACAGTGATAGCTCTCATCGGCAAAAAAGAAGACTGTCCACAGTATTCCTACTTTCCAGACTCCTCAACAAGTGAGAAAGTTCTTGGGTTCTGCAGGCTTTTGTAAAACAATGGATTCCAAGTTTCTTGTTGATGGTGAAGATGAAGCAACCAAGCAAACTAAAGACATTATCTGGACTCAGGAAGGCCTTTGAAAAGGTAAAATGGGCCCTGTTGTCTGCCCCTGATTCAGGGCTGCCAGATATCATGAGGCCATTCCATCTGTATGTAAGTGAATATGGAGGGGTAGCTCAAGGGATCTTGACCTAAACTCCAAAGCCATGGAAATGGCCAGTGGCTTACATATCAAAGATAATGGACCTAGTGGTAGTAAAATGGCCACCTTGCCCTTGTACTATTGCAGCCACAGCACTGTTAGTTAAAGTCACAGGTAAATTAATTTGGGAGCAAAATTTGACTGTGACTACCCCCTATGCCACTGGAGGGGTACTCAAGCAGCTTCCTGATCAATGGCTCAGTAATGCCCATACAAAAAATTATCAGACTTTACTACTCAACCTTGACCAAGTGACTTTTCAGCCACCTCTTTCCCTTAACCCTGTAACTCTTCTACCCAATCCTGACTTGGATTATACACTTCATCAATGTGACAAGATACTGAATCAGGTACATAGTACCCAACCTGACTTGAAGGTCTCTTCCCTGACAGTGGTGGAACAAACTTGGTTTACAGACAGAAGTAGCTTCCTCCATGAGGCTCAGAAGAGAGCAAGGATCGTGGTGACTACAGAGTCAGAGGTAGTCTGGGCTCAGTCTCTTCCTTCCAGGCACTTCAGCTCAGAGGGTCAAAGACTAATAGCATTAATACAAGCACTAATCATGGGGAAAGGATTGGCTGTTAACATCTACACAGACAGCCAGTATGCATTTGCAATTGCTCATGTACATGGAACCATCTACCAGGAACGAGGGCTCCTAAGAGCAGAAGGAAAACCTATCAAGAATAAAGATGAAATTTTACAACTTCTTAGAGCTCTTTGGCTGCCAAAAAGATCAGCAATGGTTCATTGCCAAGGGCACGAGAAAGGAACAACACCTATGGCTAGAGGTAACAACCTAGCTGATAAGACTGTTGAAGAGATAGCCTTACAAGAAACAGCCACCTCTGTATTAGCCACTGTTCCTCAGGAAATACCCAATCCCAACTTCCCAGTCTCAGGATTTTTGATTACCCAAGTTAAATAAAAAGACTGGTATAGTTAGGGGTTGCAATACACACAGTACATACAGTCAGCTGGGATAGCAAACTCAGAACTAGGACCAAGTAAATTTTAATTTAAGATGATTGGTGCCCTTTGGACCAATTGGAACATCTTGGATCCTGGAGTTGACTTTTAATTTGGGCTAGCTAGCTGATAACTCATGGCTCAACATCCAACAAACTCCTTGAGACTTATATCCTAAATGTTAATGGGAAACTTTTTACATATGTCCATGAGTTTTCACAACTACCAAATGTTGGGGTCTTGAATAGGTTTACTGTACTGCCTGCTGATGTGAAAGATAAGTCACTTGAAATGGGAGATGGAACATATCAAAAGAGGATCTTATTACAGTTTCCTGACAAGGGGACAACTCTAAAGTTCTGCTTAAGCTCACTGGCAAAGGAAAACCAGCTAAGGGATGGGAAGCTGAGAAACCTTGGGGTCTCTTGCTCTACATTATTAGAGTTACAAACTTAGGTTACTCTTTACAGTCAAACCCTTGGTAAAGTTGACCATAGGCCAGCCTCCAGTAGTAGGTTCAAGTCAAAATCTAGCCCCTATGGCCAATCACTGTTGTTCCCAACATTGTTTAGACATTCACCTACCTTACGATTGGTTACCCTATCACAAAGACCCTCAGTCTCCTTGGTTCTCTCAGTTCCCTCAGTTCCTGACCTCCCTCCTGAGCAACCAGAATCAATGAATCTCCCCTGGTCAACAATGCTAAATACTTTCAGGATACTAAATGCTTCCAGGCCCCAAATTACTACCTCCTGTATGTTATGTTATAATGATAGACACCTGTTTTATGAAAGGCATTGGGTTAATAGCTGAATATAATGTTTCTGAAAGGTATTCTGCATGTGGATGGTTGAAGGAAGGTCCTCCTTTAACTCTCTAAACTATATTGGGACAGGGTATCTGCCTGGGAAAAGTCCCCTTGTCACATAAACACCTCTGTAATCAGACAATTCCCAAAGTCCATTCCAAATGTATTATCCCTCCAAAACAGGTATGGTGGGTCTGTTTGAATGGACTGACCCATATGACTGTGTGAATGAGGCAGTTCAACCTGTTATTCAGAGGAAACAGTACTGAAAGCCTTAGTAGGACAGATTGAGGGAGATTTTATGAGACAAAAGAGAACCTATCTCATTGACCTTAGCATTAATTCTAGGGGCAAGGGTAGCCATAGCTAGCACTGGGATAGCTGCACTGGAGTTATAGGAAAACAACTGTCACAGTTTAAAGGCGGCTATAGATGAAGACATCCAGCACTTAGAAAGATCCATTACTCACGTTGAAAGCCATGTAGATTTTCAGGCTGAAGTGGTGTTATAAAACAGGCATGGATTAGATACAGTATTCCTGGAACAAGAAAGACTATATGCTGCCTTACATGAGGAGTGCTGTTTCTATGTTAAAAGCATTCTGGAGTTATTTGTTAGTCATCGGCTAAAATTGGGGAAAGCCTGGATAGGGGCTGAGGAGGAGAAGAATCCAAAAGTTGGTACCATTCATTGTTCTATCTTTCTCCTTGCTTAAAATCTCTTATTTCCACCCACATGGGAATCTTAGTTATTCTTTTACTTCTCCTTACCTTCAGACTGTGTAACATAAACAAACTTTTACTATATATAAAACAGAGATCAGGAGCTATTTGATTAATAATAATGAGGGCTCACTATCAACAAATCAGCACAAAAAATCCAGAGTTCTATGAGCCCAAGTTTAGCCTCCAAAGTAACTAGTAAAAGGGAGGAATGAAGAGACTGAGGTAGCAGAACAAAGTCCATTTTGGTTTTTAGACTCCATTTTAGGCTTTTTGTTCTCAGAGTAACTTGGACACCACTCTTGAGTTCTAGGAAAAACCGTGAGATATTCCTGGCAATAGCAAAATAAACTTAACATCTGTAGCCACCAAAATAACAAGATGGTCTAAGTAACCATGAGTCATTCCCAGGTCAAGGTGCACCTTTTAGATGTGTGGTCCTTCCTTATCATTAAAGCAGATGCTGTAAACCAATCAGCTTAAATTCCAACATTCCTTTACCCTCTTACCCATCCCTGTAATAATGCCAAGGCTTAAAAATCACCAATTGCATTTTTTTTTCTGTTATAAATCTTATTTCCCTAGATCTAGGCACCACTCTTCTATCCTGTTGAATCAGGAAGGTTTAGGGCCCAGGCTCAACCTGAATAAAGACTATTGTATGCTTGCCTGAGAATTGTGGTTTCTCATGATCTCTTTAGGGATATCACAGAAGCAAGGAGATTCAGGAGTAGGGACAGGAGTTAAACTTGGAGATTTGCCTTTTTACCTCAACACTGAGGATGTAGAGGGAGTCAGGGAGTTTTGAGTTCCAGACTGATTTGGTTACATAATAATGTGGGTTAAATAATGACAAACAATCAGAAGAACCAAACAAAACAGAAAAACAAACGAACGAAAAGAAATGAACAGAATTCTAGTCAGTGGCTATGAACTAAAGTTGTGTTTGGCAGTTTGAGCAGATGTCCATGATTCAGTTCATATGGCAGGATGGTTATTTTGAGAAGAAAATTGCCAGAGACTGTGAAACTAAAGTTGCATACTACTTAAAGTAAAGTTCCTTATGGAGAAGGAAGGCAGTCACATTAAGTAAAAGAGTTTATAAATTAATCTTTATTGAGTATTTGTAAAATCAACTCATTTGGGTGGCAATATTTATTTTGGAGGGTAACCTAATTAGACAATTTTTAAATACTGCCACTATTAGTAAGAGTAAACATTCTAAAATTTTAAATTATGTACACATTTTCTCTGTTTATTAGAGTAATGCTGTGAGTATAAAAAGACTAAGTATATTAATTTTTATTAATTTATTTTAAATTAGAAATTTGAAAATCTATTATTAGTATGTGATATATACCTGGATCATATGCCAATTTAGACTTTGCTCAAGAGAGAGAAATGTATACTCTTAGACATGAATTGCTGTCTAATACATTCTCTGTGACAGGATTACTCAGACACGTATTTAACTTATTGCTAAAAGGTTTGCAAATATATTAGCCCTTCTTTTGTAATCAATTGCTATGGTTTTATGGTGCTATATTCTAAAATTTCAATACAAATGTGGCAAGTGATGAAGTGATTAAATTCCAGTAAGAGACTATTATTTATATAAGACAACATATGGTATGTCAGGCACACACAGCACATGGCTGCTTCGTTTGCCAGATTAACTTCATGTCAGGACACAGGACCAAGTGAAAACAGTCCATTCCAAGTACAAAAAGCCGCACAAGGTCGAGCAACCCAATAAAATATTGTCGCATTAAGCAAGGCTGATACCCAGATCAATCACTGTTTACAAAATAAAACACTGCATTTTTTTCTATAAATATAAAATTGGTGACATTCAAACTACCTGTTGGTGTACAACCAGCTAATGTAATGTCAGGCTTCTTCAGCATGAGCTATTTGTAGAAAAAACAATAATTTACACTAATACTAATGACTCATCTTGCTCCTTTTTTTTTGTTTTGTTTATTTTCCCTCACCAATATGTATTGCTGAATTCAGACAAGTGTTCAAATACTGGAGAATATTTAGCCCTAACATGGGCTATTTTCTAAGCCTGCTATTCATGGTTCTGGAAAGGAAAGGATGAACAAATGCCCTATGGTCAAAGGTGGAGTTGTCTCTGGACTGCAGAGAAAATTTTAAGTTTCTTTTTTTTTTTAATTGTAATTCTTTTTTTTAATAATTATTATGTATTTATTATTATATTTAAATACACTGTAGCTGTCTTCAGACACACCAGAAGATGGCATCAGATCTCATTATGGATGGTTGTGAGCCACCATGTGGTTGCTGGGATTTGAATTCAGGACCTTTGGAAGAGCAGTCAGTGCTCTTAACCGCTGAGCCGTCTCTCCAGCCCAAATTTTAAGTTTCTTAAAGATTTACTTTTTATCACAAGGTTTAAGTCAACAATGTTTTCTGTATTTGTATAGTTATTACAAACAGGTAATACTAAGGTACTATAATGAGCATAATGTTTATGGTTTAAAATGACAAGCCCCTCTATTTAGAAATTGTCTTAGTTTTCTTTTTGTTGCCATTAAAAATATTTTCAAAAGCAACTTGGGTGAAATGAACTCATTCAACTTACTAATTGTCTAATATGATGGAAAGCCAGGGCAGGAACATGTCAGCTGGAACTGAAACAGAGACCATGGAGTTTTACTTACTACCTTGCTTTGTATGACTTGTTTAACTTGTGTTCTTATACAACTCAGGACCGTGTGCACAAAAGCCATCTCACAGTGAACTGAGTCATCCCAAATTAATCATTAATCAAGAAAATATTCCACAGACATGTCCAGGGGCCAATCTGTTGGAGGCAATTCCTTCATTGATGTTCCTTATTCTCGGATGGGTCAAGTAGACAGCCATAATGAATCACTACAGAAACCACCAAAGACTTCCTTGCCAGGAAGTTAAGCACAAAATCTTCAATCCAGAGAGTAGAGCCTTTATGAAAACATCCCTTCCCTCTCTCTACTGCCTCAGCTTTACTATTTCCCGTCTGTGCATCTCTCCTGCCTCAGCTTTACTATGTCCCATCTGTGCATCTCTCCTGCCTCAGCTTTACTATTTCCCATTTGTGCATCTCTCCTGCCTCAGCTTTACTAACTATTTCCTCTTTGTGCATCTCTCCTCCTCCTCACTCCAGTAGTAAGAACGCTACCATACTCCGGATTTTCAGTGTGCATGTCTTTCTCTCCTAATCTTTAGTCTTCCATTTTTACTTTATTTGAATTGCCAAACTTGATGAAAGTTTAACTTTGTTTTACTTTACTACACACAGAACATAATTTTGTTAATAGTAAGTTACTGAGCCCATAGAATGATTTGTTGACTTGTGTCTGACTAATACTCATCACATCATGTCATTTTAGAATTAAGTGAACATTTCCTTACATAAAAAAAAAAAATCTCCCAATGAAAACTATATCTATTTTCTAGCCTTTCAAAAAGACATAGAATACAAACTATGCTTTCTTAGTTTCAGACCTATGTTTAGAGTGTATGTGCTTACTATATCATTAAATGCATAGAGGATGGAGTATTTATTTATTTATTTATTTATTTAGAAAATACTTAAGAACATTCTTCTGGAACCATAAAATTTGAAGTCACTCTTAGTTTTGTAAGTGAAATTCTTAATTAACTTTATATTTTATTTTGCCTCCCAGCTTATATCTAAATAAGGACTGTTAAATCAGGACTTATCATTTGACAACTATAATAGACACTCCAGACTGGATACTGAATTTTATTCCTGGAATTACTATTCAGTGCTATATAGTTCTTTCCTATCTAGGTCATTCTGAAATCATAACTTTCACTCTTCTACAGTCTGTACATGGCTTAGGTTGAAATTTATTCTATCATAGGCAGGGGCATAATGACAATATGAATTTAATGTCTGTGCTTTAACATGAGTGTTTATTGTATTACCTCTAATATCCTTCAAACAATGCAATATCATGTATTTTTGAGACCCTCCAAATTGAAACTCTGTTCAAGACTAACTCTACATTTTATTTTTTATCTTCAACAAATTTCAAATATCATGTCCTTGACACAATGACTGTCTTATAATTTAGTTCATGAAATTGCACAATTTGCACTAAATGCATTGTATGTTCTATGTAAGGTGAACATCAATATGGCTAAAAGTACATAATGCTGAACAGCAACCATATATGTAATGATTGAACTGATTTTAGCTTGATTGGGTTCATAAGGAATTAGTGGATTAGGAAAAGACTTTTCTGGGCCTGGTTATAAGAGTGTTTCCAGAGACAGACAAGTACTGCTCTGATTTAGTGAGTGAGCATACCAAATGATGAATTAATACTATAATAGCACTATGAACAGAAGCAGAAAAGACCAGCTGGAGGAATAGGAAACAAGGATATGTTTGTTATAGCAAGCAATAAGTATCACTTTCTCCCAGTTCTTGCTACCATTTTGTGAGCTGTTTGCTCTGCTGTACTCTCAATGCAATAATAATCATGCCTTTTAATTTGTGAGACTAAGTACATATTTGCCCCTTTCAGTTTTGTATGTCTGGTATTTAGTTATGGCTATATAAAAGTAACTAATGAAATATATTAAAAACCTCATACAATAAAGCTTTGATGATCTGTATAACTCATAGGATAGATTCTGTGATGTCATATCAGTAGCTGAGGGGAGATAGGTGTAGGAGTTTATGAGCCAGGCTCCTCAGGAGAGATCTTAAGATCAACATGGGATCAGGGTGTGGAAGAGTAACAGTTGTTGATATAAGGGGGAATGTTACCTTTTTCATTTTTCTTCCTGTCCTCTTAGCACTTCCAGTAAAGTGTAAAATGTGTACAGCCAACTTGAAAACACAGTATACTCTTTGGAAAGCTTTACTATGTCACTATTGAGATTGTTTTGTTCATTATGTAAATGTTCATGCAATATTGAAACTTGTGTCCAAAATGGCTGACCAGTTAATCCATTCACATTCCCAGACACAAAAGGACTTTTTTGGAGTCTCTGTGTGCTCATATGACTGACTGGCTTACTACCTAAACCTTTGTTACCCATTTCTCTCAAAAAGAACACCAGAGAGAAGTGAGGTGGTAAGTCAACATGAGATGCTTCTGAAAAGAAAACAAAGTAATGACCTGATTTGTTAATACTTATTCAGAAAGTCATTTGGACTTTTATATCCCATTTTTCCATATTCCCATAAAACAGAACAAAGACAACTCATGAGATTCGCCACTTCCTTCTGGGCATATCCATTCTTTTGGAAGCTCTAATTCTTAAAATGAGTTCTCATATTAAGAGAATTCTTAAATTCCCAACAGCTACCAGGAGAGTCCTAATAATTTTCTTGATGGTACCTTACATATATCAATTGCTGCTATGCAACCCAAAAGTTTAAAATATAGCATAAAATTTGAGATATACTAGCTCTGTTGATCAAAAACCTCAGAGACCATAGCTTCATGTCTTTTCTTCTCAAGCACAGATAAGCTTTAGAAAATTATGAATTAACTTGGATTAATTTTTGTATGGTTTATAGAAACAAAAGCTTCTACAAAGTGTTGAATACAAAGAACCAGCTAATGTCTACCAGCACACTCTCAGAAGGTAAGTGTCTCATTAAACAATAGTTAATAAGTGCTTCCCAGGTAGAAGATACTGGTTATTACAAAGCAGAAAGATGAATAAAACCTGTTCAGATCAACCTTTGAGAGAATGAAAATATTGTAACTAATCTCCATACTAACCTGCAAACCCAGACAACAAGTCTTGGAAGACCACAGTCTTTTTTCACCTTTCTATTCCCTGACAGAAGCTAAACAAAAGCAGGAGCACTCTAGGAACACAACCAAAAAGCTACCACAAGGCAGTGTCTTTTCATGGAGTGACATATATATTTACTGTTTAGGGACAATTTTATAATAGCAGGATTTGGGGAAGCTAATTTTGCAACCAGAAATTGGTTATGTTAATTCGTTATGATCATTTGTTTTAAGTTTTTTATTTATTTAAAGAAAATAGCTATTAGATCAAAAATGTGATGAGGATTATTCTCATCATACCATGAGGATATCTCAGATTGAATTGGGCCTCATTCAAGCCCTCCTCATTAATCAATGCTGAGAAACAAAGGGCAATAAAACATCTCACTCGTTTTTTTTTCTTAATTTGTCATCTATTAAACATATTAATGGAACAAAAGTTTCTCGGAGCATACTAAGCAGAAGGGCTCCTATGTACATTCCCTTATAGGCCTCCTTTGCAGCCTTTTCTTTGTTTTCCTTGCTCTCTCTCTCCTAAGAATTATGTTTTAATGTTGTTCTTTTTTTATTAGATATTTTCTTTACTTACATGTCATATGATTTCTCCTTTCCCAGTTTCCCCTCCAAAAAACAAACAAACAAACAGGCAAAACCAACAAGAACAAACCCCTGTTGCCTCCGCCTTCCCCATGCTTGCCACCCCACCCTCTCCCACTTATTGGCCGTGGCATTCCCCTACACTGGGGCACAGAACCTTCACAGGGTCAAGGGCCTCTCCTCCCATTGATGATCAACTTTGCAATCCTCTACTATACACATACTGTCAGAACAATCAGTCCCACCGTGTATACTCCTTGGTTTGTGGCTGAATCCCTGGGAGCTCTGAGGGTAGTAGTTAGTTCATATTGTTGTAAGTCGTAAGGGGCTGCAAACCCTTCATTCAGCTCCTTTGATCCTTTCTCTAACTCCTTCACTGGGGACCCTGTACTCAGGGTGGCTCTGAGCCTCTACATCTGTGTTAGTCAGGTACTGTCAGAGCCTCTCAGGAGATAGCTATATCAGGCTGGCTTGTCCTTCCTTCAGTCTCTGCTACATAGTTAGTCTCTGCAACTCCTTCCATGGGTATTTTGTTCCCACTTTTAAGAAGGAATTGAATGTCCACATTTTGGTCTTCCATCTTCTTGAGTTTCTTGTGGTTTGTGGGTTTTTTTCCCCTATATTCCGAACTTGTAGGCTAATAACCACTTATCAGACAGTGCATACCATGTGTGTTCTTTTGTGATTGAGTTACCTCGCTCAGGATGATATTCTCATCCATTTCCCTAAGAATTTCATAAATTCATTGTTTTTAATAGCTGAGTAGTACTCCATTGTATAG
>NW_022196905.1:3583765-3592640 GCF_008632895.1 Mastomys coucha
GTTAGCATGTAGAAAAATGCAAATCGATCCATTTCTATCTCCTTGTACAAAGCTCAAGTCCAAGTGGACCAGGGATCATTGAAACTAGTGGAAAAGAAAGTGGGGAAGAACCTCAAGCAAATAAGCACAGGGGAAAATTTCCTGAGGAGGATGCCAATAGCTTACGCTCTAAGACCAAGAATTTACAAATGGGACCTCATAAAGTTAATGTTCTTATTCAAACCAGGACTACTGTATAGTCCTGGTTGGAATGGAGCTTTCTATGTAGGACAGGCTGTCCTCAAACTCAGATATCTGCCTACTTCTTCACTTTCAGAGCTGGAATTAAATTCATGTGCTACCAGAGGTAACTGTTATAGCAAATTTTACAAAGAAATGTAAATAGAAACAAAAACAGAATTATAATAAAATATATATAATGTATAACTTTTGTCCTTAAAACTTTATGTTGTGTCATAGATGCTATTAATATAGAAGTAGATAACTTTTCCTCCATAAGGAAAGGAATATCTTTACTGTGTCTAGTTTTCCAACAGCTAGATCCTATATGATGACTCTATGATCTCTTTCTCTGTATATTTATTGGTGTATAGAAAAGTTATTGATTTGGCCAAATTGAGTCTGTATCCTGTGACATTGATGAATTTGTTTATAGTTTCTACTTGCTTTCTAGTAGAAAATTTGGCCTAACATTGGGAGCATGTGATAATAGAGATACATTTTTTAATTATCAGATGATTTATTTTTTCAAAGTTTAACTGTTTACCATTAATGAAATTAGCATGTTTATTGTACATCTTCACGCTATTTGGATTTTTAGATTATTTAGAGTTGATAAGCTTGCTTTGCAGGCATAGAAATATTTTGCATCATTTATGCTAAAATCTTCCCTAAGATTATATTGCTTGAGCATGGGCACATGTATGTGCACAGTGATGAGTAGAGGGATAGGTGTGAGTCAGTCATTAGTATTGAGGTGGGACAATATATTTTAATTACTGACTTATTTCTTTGATGATTTACATAACATTTGTCTAAAGTCAATTTTAGACATTAATGTATTTACTCTCTAATTTATTTTTACTATATATTTTAATATATATTTTACATTATTCTGTCTTTAATTATTGCCTGTCAATTGCCAGTTTTGCACTATGTATTGTTTATGCTTTTTCATATTCAATATGTATATAATATTAAAATGAATATATCTAAGGAAGAGAATTTTCTATTATAAATCTCTGCTTCTCTTCTGCTTTGCATTTTTGTCTTTTATACGAATATTTTCTAACTACTTGAGTTGAATGTTAAACTAGACTCATATTACATATTCTTACTGTATAATGAATATGTTTAATTTTATAACATTATTGTTTCTGATAGACTTTAGTGAATTTGTTACATGATAACATCAATTCTATACTTTTTTATTATATCATGGATTTATTTCATTTTAATTTCTTCATCTATACATTGTAAACTTATGTTTATACTTTTTTTAAAAAAATCTTTTAGGGACATTTGAAATTTTTTAATTTATAATCATTAAATAAGTAAAACCTGAAAATTAGACCTAAACATTTATTATTTTGATAACCTTGAGTTCATGTGACAAGGACTTAGATTTTAGCTGTCTAGGTACTGAGCACAATGAAAATTCATGTATGATTAACATGATTTTATTTCTAAGTTGTCATAGAGTCAAACACCTAGCTTTCCCATCCTGTTTCCAGAACTGCACTGTAATGGAGTTGTTTTACCTGACATTTCTGTAGGGTGTGTACACACAGACATGACACAGTGACGCACTGCGCAGGTGAAAATGAGCTCCAGAGAAGGTCCCTTTCATCCAGACTGGAAACTAACACTGCAAATCAGCTGAAATCCTCATGTTTGCTTGTTATTTTAAAAGCGATATCCAAAACATTCAGTTTACCAAGTGAAGATTCAGAAGCCAGACGCTGTGGTGAAAGCCTGCTAGCTTAGAGGCAGAGAAAACATCTAGCTGACCTTCTTAAATGACCCCCATTCTAGAAGGAAAAAGATCCTTCTCTTTCTCCTTCTCCACACTATCCTTAAACACCCTTCAACTCAAAAAACCATCCTTTCTCTTTTCTAGGTATTTTTCTGTTTACTCCTTGTCAACTGGAGTTACTCTGCCTCTTAGCCTATCTTTGACCTTATTTACCTCCTTTTTTACAGAAAGCTCTTGGGTATGTGCTAGGATTGAACCGCACAACAACAAAAAACAGGTCTTTCCTGTTCACGATATCAAGGTCCAAATGTGATCAAATATTCTCTAACATTTACTCTTTAATTTGCTCCAATGGAGCCTGTGCATCTAGATGTTGCCAACCTTGCCTTTCAAAGTACAGGCACTCTTCCATGCTCAGAATTTCAGAAAGGTGGTAACAAGTTAGGCCTGTTAATTGATTTGCCCACATGTCTAGTGGAACGCCATTAAGTCATAAAACTTGAAATGGCTACTTTTCTAGATCAGTTCAACTTACTAAAAAAATTGCTAGGAGGCAACTGAAATAGACAAAATCTTCTTTCTACTTTGATATTCAAATGAGTAATGTGAAGACTAGAAAAATTTCCTCAAATAAAATGGTATGAGATACATCCTAAGAGTTTGTTTTTTTACTGTTGGTTGTCTAAAACACTGGGATTGAATTCTCTACCACTCTGTAACATCTCCCTGTGGGCATCCATGGAATTAGGAATGTTTGTCACAGTATGAGGCAGTTTTTGCATCGTCCATTAGCTTTGGTTTTCATCTTCATCTATTGCTGTTTGGGGGATGTTGATTCTCCTGATTCCTGATGGCTACAGTTCTGTGAATGTTTAGTCTCTGAGGTGGTGTTTTTTCATGTGTATGGTGAACTGGGGAGCCTGAAAAACCTACCAGTTTACCAGTTTTCTGTCTACCATGGGAGACAGAAAATTCATATTCATCTGAAGCAGGAGCCCATGGTTAATCTTTGCAGACTCGGCAGTTGATGTGGTCCCTTTGGTCTTCCCGGAGTAAATGATCTAAACAGAAGTGTACTTACTGAAAATCAATATACATATCAAATATGTCTCTATACCCTCTGACTAATGGAAGGAACAATAGAGAAAGCATTTAGAACACACTTCCCAAAATACAGTACTGTGTGTAAGAACAGGGCTGAATTAATGTCATTGATAACCAAGCAGGTCAGGAAAGACATTCTGACTTTTACTGAAAACAAAACCTTCCACAGAAAATTGTCTCGTCCACTAGATGAAGGTAAGCATGTGTCAGTGGAGAATCATGCAGAGAAGCTGTATGAATAATACTTGTTAAATCTAATTTTTCTTTAGTTTCCATACGCATTTTAGGTACTTTCTAAGCAACTGTCTCTCTTTGTTCCACCTTATAGGAAAATAATTAGGCTTATCCCCTGTTGAGGAGGTAGGTGGAGTCTTATGTGTCACAAAACTTATATTAAAATTGTATGTTTTCTCCAGCTAATCTGCTTTGCATAAATTTAAGTTTCAGAACCAGTTGAAAACCCTAAAAGGATTTTACGAACTGAAGAGGTTTTTCTTTCTTTTCTTTTTTTTTCTTTCTTTTCCTTCTTTTTTCTTTTTTTATCATAAGCAGCTTTATTCCAGGCCTTAAGGGAGTAGCTTCTAATATTTTTATTTGTTTGTTTTTCTCTTTGAATGCTTTACTCTGAATGTTTTGTTTTGGCCTTGCTACAGTATAAAATGCAGAGTTTTCAAGATGTGTTCATCTGTAGGATTCAGCATCTAGAAGACACAAAACTTTGTAGAACCTGAAAAGTAGCTAGATCACCAAGATACGAACTCTGTTTTAATTGACATCTTAGTGATAAAATGCATTTTAAATCATCGTTGCCATGATTTACATAATTTTATAATTTCAAATCATCTTTGGCATACAAAGAACAAAAAGAAGGCAGTTTTTCTAAAATGATTTACCTACAGTTTTAAAACTAATTTTTACTCCTCAACACAGTGTTAATATTTTCATTGAGAGGGAGACCAGTCATATGTATATTAATTTGCTAAGTTGTTTATATATGTACTGCAAACCTGATTCTGCAGTTAACAGAGGATTTTTACTAAACCCAATGTTGCCTTTACACATCATTTTTTAGCTTTTAAAAAAAGGAATTATGCATTTATTTTAAATTTGTATATAGAGATACATTCAGTTGCTGATTTTCAAATGGGATTACTGAAAAATAAAGTTTTTCCAGTTTTCTTAGAAATGTACCAAATAAGACAGAGATAGTGAACATACTAAATGATGAAAGTGTAAGGTGTGGGAAGAAAATAGAAAAAGAAATAAGAAAGTATCCCTTGTAGTCATTTGTCTTAAAGAAATAATTCTGAATTTTGAAAAAGTGGGTTGTCATAAGCAATTGAAAGTTAACAGAATTTATTTAATATTAAAAATCATGACATGTGATATGGTGTCATGATTCTGAAATAATATTAACTTTGATGGCATTTATCTGTCACCACCAATTTTACATTTAACAGAAAGTTCATTTTGTCACACACATTCAAAGCTACTGGATTCAAGACTTATTGACCTAGTGTCAATCAAACTTGCTCTATTTTCAGAGCCATTGCCTTACCTGTCTGTCTGAAGTCCTGGGAAGTGATATTATTAATACTGAACTTCATAAGAAGGTTCTGCAAATGAGCAAGATGGTTTGGTGGGAGCCAGGTTGGCTTGTTGGAAGCATTAGTACTGTCAAAGAGAGTTCTAGGTCAAGATGTTTTACCAGCAAAGAGAGTAGATTGAACAGTTCTTACAAATTAGCAAAAACATAAAAAAAAAATGATAGGGTGTACAATGCTGATAAAAGTGTCAAAACTGCCTCTCTATCTATTTGAGTGGCACTGTGATCCTTTAATTATAAGAATAAAGTGAAAATTAATATTTTTTAAAAATAGCATGTAAACTGTTTGATGCCTTTCATACTATAACCTTTGAAAATATTAAAACATTAAAATTAAAATAGCATTCATATGTAGCCCCTGAAGGCATCTCTAGATTCTTCTGTTGCCAGTATCTCTAAGCTCTCTATCCTTAGAATACAACAGTCACAGAGAGCCGTGTGTGCCCTTCAGTGTGGCTGGTGTAGTTGTCCTGTAGTGCTGTAGTGCTCAACATGGGTGGCACCTGTAATTTAGCAGCTTCTATGCTCAGGCAGTATTAAACTTCTATAATCCTTCTCCTTGTTATTCCTAAAGAGGTAGTCATGACTCTAGTTTTACTTTTCTCTGCTTAGACATCTGTCTGTGCCAGTATTTCCACACTAAGTTCCCCATCTAGTTCTTGGTATAATATGAAATAAAGTTGAAGGGAAAATAGCAAAGATAGGAGGTACAAAGCTTGGAAGCCTTATAGGAACTGGCAGTAAGATATTAGGAATAGTGTTGGGCAAGAATAGGTGCTGAAGCCAAGGCTGCTAAAGACTGAGAGAAAATAAGACAGCTCAGTTGCTGACCAACATCTCAGCTTTTGCCTGACCACACTACAGGCATAAACTGATTCTGAAAAGTATCAAGACTAAAGAAGGTCAGTTTTGACTTTGATGGTACATGAGTAAACTTGAAAATAGTGAGTCTAATTCCCAGTTGGAACAGGATTTACTTTTACTTTCACATGTCAAAACTCCCAGAAGTTCTAATGTAACACCAAGGATATGAACTACAATTATTAGTGAGCACTAGAATTTTGAAAACTCAAATCATGTGTAGTAAATGGAAGGTTTAGTGTTTATATTTATTGTAATATAATATAGAGCCCATCCTTAAGAAGTATATCTCACGTACCCTGTCAGTCCCGAGCAGTTCTATTTCCTTTAAAAATCATAGAACACTATTTATCATTTGCAATTTTTTTTTGTTTTTTATTTTTTGTTTTTTTGTTTTTCAAGACAGGGTTTCTCTGTATAGCTCTGGCTGTCCTGGAACTCACTCTGTAGACCAGGCTGGTCTCAAACTCAGAAATCCGCCTGCCTCTGCCTCCCAAGTGCTGAGATTAAAGGTGTGTGCCAGCAACACCCGGCCTATCATTTGCAAATTTTATTGATGCTTACATGTTTTATTATCTCTAACACTAATTAGCCATTTCTACTCTCCAAGACATTTCTCAACATGTACTTACGTTCATTCTTCCAACTTCATGCTAGTTTTTTTCCTTTTAAAAGAATACATTAAGTCTAGTTAGTGCTGCCAATATATTTGGTGGGTCATTGAAAACCTACCAGATGTCACAGTGCTGAGAAAAAATTATTTTTCCATATTAACCATAATCTGTCAATAATGAATATATGGGTAAACTCATACATATACTAATTGTGTGCTCTGAATACAAAAAGTATGTGTTCTAAAAACAGAAAAAAATCAGAGATCAATTATTTATAATCAAAATCTACATTTTTATCATTTAGAATAAGAATTACTTTCACAATTTTAAGTGATTAGAATATCAAATGATAGTGCATTAAATGTGACAATGACATAAAATTGTTTGTTGACTGCAAATAAAATTATATTGATTAATGGCTACTCTCACAATGAAACAGCATTGAATTACTGTGAAGGGAATCATATGGTATTGAGGTTGAAAATACTTATTATCTTGTTATTCTATGAAGAAGTATGTCACAATCTTCTTGAAATTATAGTTACCAACAAAACCTGAATAGAAAATACAGCATTCAGTATTGAGAGTTTATATATATATGCATTAATATATATCATATATCAATACATGTATTATATATACATATATTTAGATATTTTAAGAGAGAGACAGGGGAAAGGAGAGGAAAGGGAAGGAAAGAGAGGATAAAAACTTTCAAAATTAAAATAAAGAGAATGGCTATCAGGATGGAGAGCTGCTAGTTTTATCAGTGTTGAGAGAGTTATTATACTACATATGCATTGGTATTGTGGATGGCCAGCAGTGCTAGCTTTTTTAAATTTGTTCCTCCAAATCTATTTATCATCCTTACTGCATGTCTTAGACTCTGTAAAAGGAGCCTAACTGTATGGCTGTATCAACAGGTTTCTCTGACCTTGGTCATCTACCTTGGATTGTCATTGAGCTTCCTCAGCATATTTTGGGGGAGGGAAGAGTAGTTATAGGCTAGGTGTGTCTTCAAATACAATGCGGTGGCTCCACTCAATGTGGCAATTTCAATTTAAACTCATGGACTTTCTCTATAGTGTCATTTGAGTTGTTCTTTCTGGGATCTCATGGTCATAATGGCATCATATCTTTCTTCTGCCAACTCCAGATTACCGGTAAAATCCCTTGTGTTCCTTGAATCCTAAAGACTTGTAAATGTTGAGGTAACTTTAAATTAATGTGACTAAGTCATTGGTTTTAACTTGCGTTCATCTGAATCAACTACCAAATATAACATATCAGAATCTGAAGTGTGGTATCATTTCTTTAGGTGACAAAGATGAGGCTATCAAATATGACAAGCAACTTTTTTTATTAATTTAAGTTTTATTGCATTATGATGAGAAAAGATATATGATTTCAATTTATCTGAATTTGTTAACACTTAAAAACATATTTTAAGTAAAGAGAATTAAATCACATTCTTGTTTCCTTTATGTACCCCAACTCCTGCCAGAGTCACCCCTTCAATACCTACAATACATTTTTGTCATATTTTTTAAAATCTGTAAAATATTATAACAATAAAAATGAGTATTATAAAAGTTGTTTGATTCCAGCCTGGTCTACGGAGTGAGCTTCAGGACAGCCAGGGCTACACAGAGAAAGCCTGTCTGGAAAAAAAAAAAGTTGTTTGATATAAAACAGCAATCAATTTAACAGTCTTATGTAGGTGCTTGTCTATAACAATACTGAAAGTACATATGTTTTTCTCAATACAAATTTTAAATAACTCCAAGCATATTAATAGTATATTTTAAAATAATACATCACTACTAGTATTTTTAAACGAACATAAATATATAAAGTCTTTTTGTTTGTTTGTTTGTTTTATATTTAGAAGAGCTTAAAATCTTGGCTCTTACTGTAGTACAAGCCCAAAATAAGAACAATTTTTAGACATTGGATTTCATTGTAATAAGGTTGTACTTCAATGACGCTCACATCACCAAAGGATTTTACCTCCATTGTAGCTAAGCTGAGAGTTGATAGCTCTGCTGTGCCAAGGAATGAATTGTAGGCAAGATTTTTGGATACAGACTTCCTGCTATGGTCAAAGCTATTTGACTTGAGTGAGAGACTTTATTCTCAGCCCACAGAGAACAGGTTACATTCCTTTAAGAAATGATGTGTGTAATAAGGTAGCCTATCCATGAAGTCATTCACCAACTGTTTCAATGAACAATTGTTCTACTTGAAGGATGGCACAAACATTATGTGAGGGTAGGAATCTGGTTCATTGGCTGTGATAATTTGGAAAAGCATTAATCTCAGAGAAAGAGTAATTTATAAAAGTTCTTTTCTTCAAACTTGATATAATAGTTACAAACATCACACAAAGCATTCAGTGTCACTCTCTGCTGTTCTCTTACAAGCCACCTCTCAAGTTAATTGTCTATGTTTCTTTTGGGTATATAAATACTTTTGAAATATATAAGCTGTTCTGAAAACCATAGTATAGTGTAAGCAACATGAGATAAACAATACTACTAGTAGAGAGGCTGAGATAGGGGAAGCAATATTTCAAGACCATTATGTTGTATATAGTAAGATACTCTCATGTACAAATAAGCAGAAAGTATATATGGATTGTACAATATTGGACATATTTCTCCAATTACCAAATTAAAGAGACCATTGGATGACAGTCAACAAATTTCTAATTCC
>NW_022196905.1:3592760-3625832 GCF_008632895.1 Mastomys coucha
AATTGTTACTTCCTGTTCTTTTTGTTGTAAGAGGTGGAATTAGGTTTGTGTGGGTTTGTTGAAAGATTGGTTTCTTGTTTCTTCGCTTCTTCTAGGGTATAGTTTTGCTCCTTATGTTGGTGTTTTTCCATCTATTATCCTTTGTAGGGCTGGACTTGTAGAAAGATATTGTGTAAATTTTATTTTTTCATGGAATTTCTTGTTTTCTCCATCTATGATAGTTGAGAGTTTTGCTGGGTATAGTAGCCTGGGCTTACATTTGTCTTCTCTTAGGGTCTGTATGATATCTGCCCAGGATCTTCTAGCTTTCACAGTCTCTGGTGAGAAGTCTGGTGTAATTCTGATAGGCCTGCCTTTATATGTTATTTGATCGTTTCCCTCACTGCTTTTAAAATTCTTTCTTTGTTTAGTGCATTTGGTCTTTTGATTATTATGTGACTGGAGGAATTTCTTTTCTGGTCCATTCTATTTGGAGTTCTGTAGGCTTCTTGTATGTTCATGGGCATCTCTTTCTTTAGGTTAGGGAAGTTTTCTTCTATAATTTTGTTGAAGATATTTACTGGCCCATTACATTGGGAGTCTTCACTCTCTTCTGCACCTGTTATCCTTAGGTTTGGTCTTCTTATTGAGTGATGGATTTCCAGGATGTTTTGAGTTAGGAGCTTTTGGCTTTTTGCATTTTCTTTGCCTATTGTGTCAATGTTTTCTATGGTGTCTTCTGCCCCTGAGATTCTCTCTTCTGTCTCTCTCATCTATCTCATGCATTCTGTTGGTGATGCTTGCATCTATGATTCCTGATTTCTTTCCTAGGTTTTCTACCACCAGGGTTGTCTCACTTTCTGATTTCTTTATTGTTCCTATTTCCATTTTTACATTCTGGATGGTTTTCTTCATTTCCTTCACTTAATTAATTGTGCTTTCCTGTAGCTCTTTAAGGGATTTTTGTGTTTCCTCTTGAAGGGCTTCTAGCTGTTTACCTGTGTTCACCTGTATTTCTTTGAGGGAGTTATTTATGTCCTTCTTAAGGTCCTGTATCGTCATCATGAGAATTGATTTTAGATCTGAATCTTGCTTTTCTGGTGTTATGGTGTGCCCAGGACTTGCTATGGTGGGAGAATTGGGCTCTGATGATGCTAAGTAACCTTGGTTTGTGTTGTTTATTTTCTTATGCTTGCCCCCCACCATCTGGTTATCTCTATTGCTACCTGCCCTTGATAAATCGGACTGGAACCTGTTCTTCCTGTGATCCTGGTTGTGTCAGAATTCTTCAGAGTCAAGCTGTCTCTGTGGTCCTGTTATTCTGGAATCCTGTGATCCTGGGCTTATTAGAGCACCTGGGAATGGGGCTTCCTTTGGGTGTTGTGGGACTTGCTGCGGAGTTTGTGCCCAAGTTCTGCTCAGGGCACAGACCCAGACAGACTGGAAGGAACCAGTGCCACTGGGCTGACTGAGTTCCTTTGTGTCTGTGCCCCACTGGTCCCAGTTACTCCTGGTGTTGGGACAGATATTGTGTTCTCTTCACTTCTGATCCTGGGCATGTTAGAGCACCTAGGAGTGGAGCTTGCTCTGGATATTGTAGGACTGGCTCCAGAGTTTGCACCCAAGGTTTGCTCAGGGTACTGGCCCAGACAGATAGGTGATAACTTTTTGCTTCTGGTGTTTTGTTCTCTATTCTTCTGCTCCAACTTTCTTTAACTTTTGATTTAGAAAATATTTTTTAAAATCAAATTCAAATTCCAGCAACCACATGGTGGCTCACAACCACCTGTAATGAGATCTGACTTCCTCTTCTGGTGTGTCTGAAGACAGCTACAGTGTACTAATGTATAATAATAAATAAATCTTTTAAAAATGTAAATTTCTCATAGATGCCTTAAGTGTTTACTCTAACCTAAGCTGGTTCCCCATGGCAGGCTCTTACAATGCCATAATTTTAGGGATCCATTTTAAAAGAGCTTTTCTTATATTATGTTTGAGTATTTTTCATATGAGTTTCTATTTCTTTGGGAACTCTAATGACTTGATGTTCAACATGTATTCCTTGAAATTGTTAAATAATTTTTGAAAAATATGTGAGAATATGATACAGTTATATTAGAAAATTTCAATTTTCTTAAAAACTCATGCTCACTCATGTACTAAGCGGGTCCATGCACATCCAGATCTGAAAATCTGAGGTAAGTAGTAATTAATTTACATGTTCACAACTTGTTCATTTTTATAGGGCATTTGTTAAAATAGCAGAGGTAGAAACTCATCAATAAAAAACTGTCAATAATAAATCAATTATGCATAGCAATAATTACATTACCACTATAGACTAGAGCTGAAGTAAACTCAAAGGCCTGCAGTTATTAATTAGCAAGAAGCTGACAAATAACTTTTAGTACTGTTACTCTCCTTTGTTTGCAGCTACAGGATCCCAACTTGCAAGTGGTTTGGCCTGATGCTGCTTGTATTCTAATGCTAATACTGGTTCATCAAGATTTGGCTGGCCTTCACCCCTACTCCCAGTGAGCAGAACATTACACATTCAAGTGATGCCAAGCGAACCTTTTCCCAGTTTAGCTGCTCTGTAAGTCTAGAGCCTGTGATTGGGCAGTACAGTGGTAAGGTGAGACTAGAGGCTTGTGAGGGAATGCCAGGTAGATTGGGGGAGAGACAGGATGAAGACAGAAGAGGAGAAAGCCATCATGGAGCACAACAGATAGCCAGGAAGAAGGCCAAGTAATAAACTGGGGAATAAGTTAGAATAGTCCTAGATCTGCTCAATCTAGGCATATGGCTTATAATTAAATCTGGATCATGTGTCTTTTATATTATACAAACTTCTTACAATCATCAAATCCATCAATACTAACCAGACATCTACAAATATTTACTTAAAAGAAGTTTTACCCTTTTGAGAATCACAGAACCAGAAACTTTTAAGAGATGAATTTAAAACTAGCATGCAAATTTAATGTTTTCAATTGTTGCCCGATAACTACATTGTAAGTGTAGTAATGATTTTTCTGAATGAATTCACTGGACTAAAGAAAGAACAAACAAAGTACAACCAAATACAGGAAAACATAATTGCCCAAATTCTTAGTGATAGAATAGTTATTCAGAATAGTTATTAAGGAATCTGTTTTCTAATTCTGTTTTTCCTTTTCAATCCCATTCAACATAGGCTTCAATTTGGTCCAACAGGCAGGGAACTAACTCAGAGAGGTTGATGTAGGTAAGGGGACATATGTCATGGTCAAATCAATCTTTCTTCCATTTATATTTTCCATTTCATCTACTTAGACCACATTTCATTTCAGATATTATTTTTCCTTTTATTGAGCAAAAGATCCAGGGATTGTTTGTTTGCTTTCTTGTTCCCCTACTTAAAGAACAGTGGTTAGTACAATTTCTCTAGCCTAATGCCACTCCATGCTAAGGAATTGCACACTAAAGTGCCCTTCTCAAAGTCATAGCAAATCTAGGGGCAATCTTTCTGCCTTGGTCCAAGTTCCTGAGTGAAGAAAAAAATCAGTACACCTCTCTGTATTTCAGTATGAGCTGCTCTTTCTTTGTGTGATTTCAGAGTTGAAGAAAAAAACCATCTATCCTCTCCACAAATTTACTACTGCTTGAAATTCTTTTGTTAAGGATATAACTTTAGCAGTGGGCAAAGCTGTTTGCTGTGCAAGCTTGGTGACTGGTGACATGAGTTCTACGCCTAGAGCTCACATAAATGTGGATTGAGAGAAGTGATTAACCTGTCTTGTGACTTACCATGCTCTTCTCCAACATCATGTGCATGTATGCATGTACACACAGACATAGACACACATAGGCATAGACACACATAGGCATAGACACACACAGGTACACCAACACACAGACATACCAACACACACACACACACACACACACACACGACTAATGAGTAAAATGTAAACATAGCAATTTCCTTTATTTGTTAATCATAAATTTCATTATCTAAAGCTGTCATCAAATGGAACTCAAGAGTAAATTTTTACATGCTGTGAGAGGAAGGCAGGTACATATTAGTAACCTGTATGAAAACATAGACATGAACATTTCTTCCTATTCTCTGAATTTCAGCTAATATTATTACATTTTATTTGTTGTTAAAGGTATTTCGAATAACAAAGTACAATATAAACTCTCTTTGACTATAGCTACATCATATGAGCACTTTCCTTCTTGCTAACAATCTTTCTATGTATGCACATATTCAGAACTAATAAAAATATATGGGTTTTAGATGTGTCATTTTCACATGGTATGTATTTGTTCCCTCTTTAATGAGCTGAGACAGTACATTAACTCAGACACTTAAAAACATAACAATTAGTATGAATTATTTTGAATCATTCATTGCCTTTCAGGAAGTTCAAACAAGGCACACTTATTCAACACTTCAAATTTGTGACTCCACCTAGTGGTAGCAACAGAAAGCATGTTGTTAAGCAATTTAAGTTTTTTAAGCACCAGACAAAAATAAATTGAAATTATTTCTTGGCTGACAGTCATCTGCTATCAAATTCAGGTATATTGCAACATAAATGGAATACATGCAGTAAAAGCAGATATTTAGAGGGCAAGGGAGAAACAATGATTATAATATTTGAATAGTAGAATAGAAACAATATACACAAAACCAAAGTTTATACTAACGTTTGTGTTTGGGAAATCCCACAAGATGAAAGGGTAAATATTTTCTACTAAACAGCAAAAAAAAAAAAAAAGAAAGAAAAGAAAAGAAAAGAAAAAAAGTGATTTCTCTTGGCTCTTTTCTTCCTGAGGATATGAAAATTAACACTGAATTTTCCAGAGCTTTCCTGTGCCAATATGCAATAGCAATGAATCTCTGAGTAAAGGTAATTTTTAAGGTATGAAGAAAACCACTGTTTTCTATAAGTTTCTTGCCTAAAGTCTCCAGTGAAAATTTCAAAAATATTACCTCTTACATTGACTCAAGTGGAAGGCTGTCTCCAATCTCTGGGATTTACAAGGATGTAAAGAGCTGGACAAATCAAGGCTTTCTCAAAGGCCCTGGTGAAAGGACCAAAAGAATCAAATGCTGTGTTCATGCCCAGGAGTAGATTTGGCAAGGCTAGCCTGAGGGTGAGGCTTAGGCCTTAAAGAAATTATGGTTTCTGTTCCTGGGAACTCAGCTTTTCTACCTGCAGAGACTGGCGTCATCAGTTCTAAGATTGCTGTGATGTCGTTGACATAGTTTCTGTTCTCCTTATGCAACATTGCATGATTAACTTTCTACCTTCTTTGTCCTTTTTTCTCTCCTGCAGAGTATATAATATGCTGAGCTTCTTAAATTTTTTCTTGTAACAATACATAGTTTGTAAAAGAAAGTCAAATCCAAACTGTCCTATCTTCTTTTTTTTTAAGATTTATTTATTTATTTTATATACATATGAGTAAACTGTAGTTGTACAGATGGCCATGAGCCATCATGTGGCTGCTGGAAATTGAACTCAGAATGGCCCAGCTCGCTCCGGCCCTGCTTACTCCAGCGTAATACACTCACTGTAGCTGCTTTTAGACTTACCAGAAGAGGGCATCAGATCTCATTATGGGTGGTTGTGAGCCACCATGTGGTTGCTGGGATCTGAACTCAGGACCTTTCTTTGGAAGAGTAGTCAGTGCTCTTACTCGCTAAGCCATCTTGCCAGCCTTGTCCTATCTTCTTGACTTCTGATCTCCTGGTCCTCCCTCTCAGGACCTGTCACTGAAGATCAACCTATTGGTCTAGGTAACAAGGAAAAACTTAAGAGAGATTGCTGTAGTAGAAATATACTCCAAGCCCTTTTCAAAAGACAAAGATAGCTAAGTTCCCAAGAGCAGTGATCTCAATTTGTATTAATGATATAAAAGAGACAAACTTAGGTGCATTTTTATCAGTATTTATTTTCAGTGTGACACAAGATAGAATTTCAGATATTAATCAAATACTATCTAGTATAAGTGGGAAAAACTAATAGACCTAATGAGACTGACAGAATATAACATGGGTAGATTCGCATGATTTATGTAAGGTTCATACTGTGTAGCCCACTTCTCATCACTGTGAAAATCTAATGAAGGTTTGTGGTGGTTAGAATAGGTTTGGCCTCCATAAACTCACATTTGAAAGCTTGGCCCATTGGGGAGTGGCACTATTAGGAAGTAGGGCTTTGTTTGAATAGGTGTTCAATGAAATGTGTCAATGTTAGGGTGGGCTTTGAGATCTCCAATGCCCAAGCTCCTATTTTGGAATTATATAGTCTTCTCCTGGCTGCTTGTGGAATAAGATGTAGGACTATTGGCTCCTCATATACCATGTATGCCTGGATGCTGGCATGCTTCCCACAATGGCATGACAATGATGGACTAAACCTCTGAAACACTAGGCCAGTTCCAATGAAATATTTTCCTTTATAAAAGTTGTCCTGGTCATGATGTCTTTTCATAGCAATGGAAACCTTAAGAAAAGATTTCACTTAGGCTGCCCTTCAGTATAGTCTGAATCTTAAAAGACAGTGCCTGGAAAATCCATTCTTCAAAGAACTTATCTCAAATTCTCTAGACAGTTAGATAATTTTCTTTTTAAATTTAGCTTTGAATTTATGAATTTGGCAATAAGTACAGATTCCTAGCCTAGCCTTGGGG
Organism: Mastomys coucha; assembly: GCF_008632895.1. Classification (NCBI taxonomy): domain Eukaryota; kingdom Metazoa; phylum Chordata; class Mammalia; order Rodentia; family Muridae; genus Mastomys; species Mastomys coucha. The sequence goes on from NW_022196905.1 coordinate 3,599,430, forward strand.
ACTCACTCATTTAGCATGATAGCTTCAGCCACATTATCCTGGCTTTCTCTTAAATATTTCACTCACAGATCCAATCATTCATTGTATTTGATATTGTTGAAAGAATAACATAGTTCAGTGAAAAGTTGACCTTGCATATGACTTGCTGTGTATTTATATATGTTTTATTTAATTTTCTCATTAATCATGCTAAATATATACAATGTCCTCACTGGGGGTAGTGGAAGAAACTTTGTAGATATAATTTGTTTGCAAGTATTTATGCCCAAACTTTAACAACTTATGGCAAAATTAAGATTTTCCTTTTATAATATATTCTCTTTTTTTTTCAGGTATTAGCCATTTTGCAGTTGTAGCTTACTATCCGCCTTCCAGAGTTCTGCATTCTATTGAATTCCTTCACTCCTATCAGTACTTAATTTTGCCCTTTTGAATTAGTTCTTTCTACCACTGAACACAGTGATATGTCTGACAAGTAGCTAGACAAAAATGTTTGTGGAAGTCTATAAAGGAACTGGAAAACTTAGGCTAGGATGCCCAGGTTGAAAATGAAAGAACAATTACAGTGTTGGACAAAGCCAGGGTAGGAAGATGAAAATAAGTGGGCAGGAAGTCATCAGTAGTTGATCAAATATTTTGTATGAAACCAAGCTGGAGCTCTTAAAGAGGTATGGCCTGAGAAGAAAGGCCATGTCTTTGACAGTTGTGTTTATATATTGTATCTACTCAGGTATGTGTTTGGTTGACCCTCCTTGTTTTGGTCTGTAGTCCTGAAGTTATTAGATCCCCTCTAGATGAAAGTAAACAAAAAAGAACAACAACAAAAACCAAAACAAAAAAGAAAAGGATGGAAGACAGAAAACAGGCAGACAGACATTTTGATTGCAGGAATGTTACCCGTGACTGTGGTTGAATCTCCTTCTCCCCCTCCTCCTCTTCTCTTCCTCAATAGCAAATATTTTTGTCGTTCACACAGTTTGGTTCAATAGCATTCTGCTTCTTCCCCAGCAGGCTGTCTGTCTGGTGGTGTGAAGAAGCCAGCATCAGCTTCTTGGAAAGAAATACTCAGTCATTTCTGCTGCACATACAGAATTTGTGCTTTGATGCTATTTTCAGTTCAGGGGACAGTTTCCAGTAATCAAGTTGACATCTCTCCTAAAGTCATATGACGATCAGAAAATTGCTTTGTTTCTGAGGAACCAGTGAATGCTGTTGCTAGTGATGGTAAATTGCCATTTAGCCTGAAGCAGGTTTACAGTTTTCTTACTGTTTACTAATGCCTACAATCTTTAAGGCAATCTGAACTGTGACTAGTTTAAGGTCAAAATAGAATTCTCACAGAACTTTACCTGAAAAGATTGCATTGTGTAGTAAATCTGCAACATTGTGTTTTAGTTTTTAATATAAGCTATGTTCATAAAGCATTATTTCAATTGACAAAGTTAAGCTTATATATGGAATAATTTGTAGTATTTTTGAAACAAAAGTTTTAGAGCAGGATTCCCTCAATGTGAATTCTCTAAGTCTAGCTTAGCTTCTTTTGCCCTCTATGCCAAGTAAGACAGAAGGGTAGTTACTAAAACAGATAAAGGAAATTTGGCCAATAGCATGGGCTTTAGCTTTCTCTTTCTTTCTCTGTTTCTTTCTTTCTTTCTTTCTTTCTTTCTTTCTTTCTTTCTTTTTTTCTTTTCTTTCTTTCTTTCTTCTTTTCTTTCTTTCTTTTTTCTTTCATCTTTCTTTCTTTTTTCCTTCCTTTCTTCCTTTCTTTCTTTCTTGCCAAGTATACCCTTGTAAAAGTAATATACAAACAAAATAATGATTAAAATCTGTAATGGAAGTTAAAAGGAGTATGATGGTATATGAAAGGGGCTGGTTAATGTGAGAAACAGATTACAAATTCTGATCACAGGCTCTACATAGAAATTAGATTTCATATATATTACATCCTGATATCCAGATATGTTATATAGATAATGTATATAGATGACATATCTTATTAGGGAATATAGATATAATATAACCTTAACTATAGATAGCAATCTATCTTTCAGTACTTGACAGACTAGACAGTACTTAGTGTTGCATCTCCAAGATTTCAAATTATTGGCTATTTAGTTTATTTTAAGTGACAGATAAATGAGAAGAAACTAAGCATTGATATTAAGAATTTATAATGAAATGGAAGTGACACAATTATTTCACAAAGATCCTTTCAGTGGCTATGAAAAACCATAGACCTTTGGATTAATTCTAGCCTTTGTAAGTAGTTTTCTTTTCTTGATTGCTGAGGCTGAAAACATGTATGAACGTTTCTTGTCTCTGCTGAATTTGAAAAGAACAGACATTTTGATGCTTATTGCATCTCCTTTTCCCTGTGCCTTCTGGCTTTTCAGAAATAGAACTGTCAATTGTATTAAATATTTTATCTAGTATTCTAGAACAGGGGCCTGCGTTTAAAGAGAGATGACAAAATGAGTACGACAAGCCTGAATCTAGGGACAGAGATATACTCTCATCTATAACAGTTATCCCTATGGACAATTTCTGTATCACATCAAATGGTCCATCTCTCAGACAAATGCAAAGAACCCTTCTAGAATTCACTTAGGTAAGTCTCATCCCTTCTTCCTTTCTTCACCTTTTACCTCAATTCACACATCAATGTCTGCCAAATAGGTTTCCTTATTATGTCTTAAATATAAGTTTTTACTCCCATGTTGAAACTCATATAGTTCATGCTTCTGACTGAGCTAGTAAAGTAATTCAACAAACAATTCCTGGACATGTATATAGCAGTTTATAATTATTAACTATTGTTTCTTAAATGGATTTTATTATACTGAGCCTATATTTTTCTTATGGGAAAATCAGTATTTTATATGATAGAATTATAAACAATAAACTAACATAACTCATACAATGTTTCTCAAGTTCCCCATATGGTTCCCAAGGCAGATGGGTGCATTTATCCTCACAATAACCCCTAAAGCAAGCACACTTTAAGGTAAACAACATTTTATCCTATTATGCTAAAATGTGGTGTTCTACAATAACACCATTTTAAAAGAATTCTGAGTTCAAAAAGTAAAGTACTTTGGTTTTCTAGGCTAGTTATATTAACCTGAGTAATACAAAGTTAACTTGCGTGCAAAACCTCTTTTTCATGATAGGTTGGCTTAGGCAGCGGCATCCTTGATGCTTCTATCAGTCATTTGTGGAGACTGACTAATGATAGTTTACAAAATCTTTTACTGAGCTTTGGCCACATGAAAGGTGTATATCAGATGTGATGAGGACAGTAACTTTCTGTGATAAGGAGAAATAATAATATTTAAACTCATGGAGTCATAATAACCAGAAGGTGGTGTTGAAAAGAGCTTTTTAAGGGAGTTTTGTAAGTTTAAGTCAGAATGTCTAAGAAAATAGTGATACTGAAATCATGCAAGACACTACTGATTCTAGGAAACACACTGGCTGAATCTACCCATGGCATTGTTTTTTCTGCTACTTGTTAATTTTTTATGAGTATTATTTCTGTATTCAAGCAATTAGAATAAGTTTATCCTATGTCTATTTCTATATCATCCTCAGTCCTTATTCACCATCAATTTCTATTTAAGGAAAGACTGTCTTAAAAATAGTGCACACTAATACACATTTAAAAATATTCAGTTATTTTGTGTGTGCTCACATATACATACCACAGGATGTGTATGACTTTCAGGAGGAAATGGTAGGAATCGCTTTTTTCACCCTGTGCTTGCTAGGGATAGAACTCAGGTTATCGGGCTTGTTGGCAAGTATCTTACCTGCCAAGCCACATCTCCAGCCCTGGCATGCATTTCGTAAATGAGGCACTGCTTTTTCATTCACACGTTGTAACTTAACTCACAGTTATTCAATTATGACTTGAAACAAAACAAACATTTTAACTTAGAGTTTCCATAGGTCAAATGTCCAGGTACCACTTAACTGGATCCTCTGCTTAGACAAGGACAAAATAGAAGAAAGATCAGCTAGGTTTTTCAACCAGGGATATTTTCAACATTCTTCCTTAGATGGCTTTGCAATGTTAAGTTCCTTCTAAATTTCAGTTTCATGCCAGCTTGTGTTTGCTTTTTTCAAAGCTTAAAAAGGAGTTTGGTAGTAAGATCAGATTCCTGTAGAAGGCAGAATGTCAAAAATGAATGACCTCTAGATTCCTATAGACTACTGTTATAGAAGCAAGGAGCAAATCCTGCCTGTTTTAAAGAAAAAAAAAACATTTATAAGTTACAAAAGGATCATAAAGCCAATTTAAAATCTGTCTAACACTATAAGAATTAGTGACTAAATTTTACCATCATTTATTTTTTTTAGCTAAATCTCCTCTCAAGTGAACATTCTAACAATGGTTAATGTAGGTTTAAGATCATCAACTTTCAGTATACACTCTCATTAAAGAATTGTTGTATTTAGTATTTAAAATGTTAGTTGTAAGTGCAATGAAAACAAACCCAAGAACACAGCAACGAATTAGCAAAACAGAACCTAAACAAATAAAAATATCAAGCAAGCAAACAGACCAGCATGTTAAGTTCTGAGGATAAAAACTTCTCTGTTCTGTATTATCTCCTTAGACATACTCAGAACACCCACATTGCTAGCAAACATGGATTTAGTAGAATATTCGTTATTTATATTCTGAAAAAAGAACAATTTCTAAATATAACAGGATTCAATGAGTCATTTGTGACATAGATTGCTATAGTCACTGCACTCTAATTTGTCTGCAGATATATTTCCACTAAGAAAACTTAATCTACAAGGCCAGAAGAAAAAAATAGCCCTCAGAAACATAATGATTGAATAGAAATAGAAATATAGGTTATTTTCTGAGCATTTAACTTGAAAATATCTATATTGTGAGGAAATGATTTGTGGCTGATGAGAATTGTGGGAGAAAATAGCAATTTTTGTGACATTTCTTCTTTAATGTTTGTTTTATGCCTTTGGCCCTCATAAAGATTTTCAAGGTTGTAAATTTAAAAATTTCTGTTTGTGTTTGATGTAAGTCAGAAACACAACAACAGGGCACAGAGCTCCACACCCAAATATTGCCAGGAGAAAGCTGGTCACCCAGGAATACTGACAAACAGATTTGCAGGAGGGACAAACCACAGTCAGTGATAGCAAGACCAGCTAACACCAGAGATACCTGCAGGAAAGTAAGCAATAGAAAGCAAGGCTACTTGGCATCATTAGAATCCATTTCATCCACCACAGAGAGCCCTGGATACCCTAACAAACCAGAAAAGCAAGACTCTGACTTAAAATCACATCTCAAGATGATGATAGATGACTTTAAGAACATAATTAACTCCCTTAAAGAAATACAGGATAACACAGGTAAACAGGTAGAAGCCTTTAAAGAGAAAACACAAAAATCCCTTAAAGAATTATAGAAAAACACAAACAAACAGGTGAAGGAAATGAACAAAACCATCCAGGATCTAAAAATGGAATAGAATCAAGAAAGAAATCGCAAAAGGAGACAATCCTAGAGATAGATAACCTAGAAAAGAAATAAGGAGTCATGCATACAAGCATCACCAACAGAAAACAAGAAATAGAAGAAAGAATCTCAGTGCCAAAGATATCATAGAAAACATTGACACAACAGTAAAAGAAAATGCAAAATTCAAAATGCCCAAAACATCCAGGAAATCCAGGACACAATGAGAAAACCAAACCTAAGGATAAAAGATATAGAAGAGAGTGAAGATTCCCAAATTAATGGGCCAGTAAATAACTTCAACGAAATTATAGAAGAAACTTCCCTAACCTAAAGAGAGGTACCCATGAACATACATGAAACCTACAGAACTCCAAATAAATTGAACCAGAAAAGAAATTCCTCTTGCCACATAATAGTCAAAACACCAAATGTGCAAAACAAAGAAGAATATTAAAAGCAGTAAGGGAAAAAGGTCAAGTAACATATAAAGGCAGATCTTTCAGAATTACAGCAGAGCCTATGAAAGCTAGAAGATTCTTGACAGGTGTTATTCAGACCCTAAGAGAACACAAATGCCAGCCCAGGATACTATACCCAGCAAAACTCCCAATTATAATAGATGAAGAAACTAAGATAATCCATGATAAAACAAATTTACATACTTTCTTTCCACAAACCCAGCCCTACAAAGCATAATATGAAAAATGCCAACACAAGGACTGAAACTATACCCTAGAAAAAGCAAGAACATTATCTTCTTTCAACAAACCCAAAAGAAGATAGCCACCCAAACATAAAAATAACATAAAAAATAACAGGAAGCAACAATCACTTTTCCTTAATATCTCTTAACAATCAATGGACTCAATTCTCCAATAAAAAGACACAGACTAACAGACTGGATAAGTCTGTGGCCTCGGGTAGAGAGTACAACAGTTAGATGGCATAACACAATGGCTGATCTAGGCAGAGAGTTAAGCAAATAAAAACTACCTGCTTCCTATAAGTAAATATTAGTGAAAGTTTGAATTAATTGCTTTAAAGATGGTATAAAGATATAATAAGTCTTACAGGATAATCATATTTGTTCTAATGTGGGCTCCACAGGAATTTGGGGTTAAAATCCTGGTTTGACAAACTCCATGCTTATATGCAGGTATAGATAGAAGTATGAATCAATTGTTTTAAATAAATTCTGCAGGATGACTAACTCATATTCTTTGAACATTGACTCCACAGCAATTTTGGATTGATTATCCTGGCATGACAGATTAGGAAAAAGGACTGAGAATAGGTAACAAATGTTTTTTTTTTTTTTTTTAATTTTAATTTTAAATTTTCTTAGGATAGCAGGGAGATTGTATGAAAACAATTCCTTTAGGGAAGTTTTGAAGTCCTGTAGAATAACTCATATTCTTTGAAGTGTACTCTACATATTCTTTGAACATGGCCTCCACAGGATTTTGGGGCAAATATCCTGGCGTGGCAAAATAGAGAAAAAACTAAAAATAGGCATATTCGGTATATTAGTTTACTTCATTTGTTTTAGATTAAAACACATTTTCAAAATGTGTGTGATTTTGAGTTTTGATGTTACATTATTCCTCTGGGAGAAAAGGCAAAATAAAAGTTTTTCTGGTTACTGGCCCAAGGATATACTAGATTGGGAGAAAGATTTTGTCTTTGTGGTTTTAGATAAGGGGATTAGTGTCTATATGCCTTGCAGAGTTATATGGATCAGATATGATGAAGGGAGATACCCAGAAGGCTAGATTCCAGAGAATCAAACAAAAAAAGTTATGTTAATGATAATAAATCTTTGTTTTGAGATTTGTATATTATAAAATATACAGCCTTAGTGAGTCTCATCGGCAGACATGCTGAACTGACCTGCTTTGAACTTCTGATCTCTTGGAATTTGAGTTGGATCCAGTCAGGACACATTCATCAGAGACTAAATCTCTCTCTCTCTCTCTCTCTCTCTCTCTCTCTCTCTCTCTCTCTCTCTCTCTCTCTCTGTCTCTCTCTGTCTCTCTGTCTCTCTGTCTGTCTCTGTCTCTGTCTCTGTCTCTGTCTCTCTCTCTCTCTCTCTCTCTCTCTCTCTCTCTCTCTCTCTCTCTCTCTCCCTTCCTCTCTCCCTCCCTCCCTCCCTCTCTTTCTCTCTTTTTGGAGACAGAGTTTCTCCTCGTAGCCCTGGCTATCCTGGAACTCATTTGTAGAGTAGGCTGGCCTCAAACTCAGAAATCTGCCTGCCTCTGTGTCCCACGTGCTGGGATTAAAGGCATGCACCACCACTGCCCAGCTTGGTGTGACCTTCTTAAGGCTAACAAACTCCCCCATTTTTCTTACCCCCCTCACCAAAGATATCTCAATGCCCATATTCAGCTTGAAGAAGTTATGAAGAGTCATCGCCCCAGTTCTCGGGACTTGGGGGTTGAGAGGTTCTAGTTGTCTTTTGTAGAATGTTGAGATGGTCAAAATTGGAATAGGGAGGAAATAGCTACAATTGGTTATGTAATCATAATCACATTTGATAGAAGTCTTTACAATAGTTACTAAGTTGAAGTCATAATTTCTTATTTTGGTACAGAATTTATTTTAACACAGAATCAAGCTTATCATTGGTATAAATTTCTTCTATTGAAACAAAAATTTTAAAAATACAAGGGTTGGACCCAGACCTTATATAATGGCATTATAAATAGACCTGAGATGTTGAAGCTTGTGAGTCAAGGGACAAATGCAAATTCATGGTTCGGAATTGTTAGGGTGTTTTCAGATAACTTAATTAGAAATAGCTGAGAGTAGTTAATGGACAATAGTCCAGATTGTTTTACATAGATAATTAGTTTTCAAAAAGTCAGAAATCCACAGAATGTGACATTTAATGTTATTTATTCTTTCGTTTTTGAGACATATCTGCTCCTAGCAGCTCCCATTTTGTGGATCACAGAAGAAATTGAGCGTCTCTACCTCCAGGTGAAGTAGTTCATTGTGGCTAGATGATCACTGGGCAGAAATTTCCTTTCTCACATGTAGACCTATACCATTCCCAAGAGGACAAAATTTACAGGTTGGGACAGCTTAGATCTGCCGAGACAGAATATGCTAGTCCTTAATAATTCCTGTTTTTCAAAGGTCGGTCAGATAATCCTGGGCCAGAAGGCTGAAGACTGATGTTCAACTTCCTGACTTACTGAAGATGTGTGAGTAGGCAGTTGTTCTACATCTTGTCTCAAGTTATAGAAGCTGAGTTAGGCTTCCTATACTTTCAGATAATTTTACTTGTTCTCATATTTCTTTTTTTTATTAGATATTTTCTTTATTTACATGTCATATGATTTCTCCTTTCACAGTTACCCCTCCAAAAAATAAAAAACAAAAACAAAAACAAAAACAAGAAGAATAAACCCCTGATGCCTTCCCCCTCCCCCTGCTTGTCACCCCACACTCTACCACTTGTTGGCCCTAGCACAGAACCTTCACAGGGCCAAGGGCCTCTCCTCCCATTGATGATCGACTTTGCAATCCTCTACTATACACATGCTGCCAGAACAATCAGTCCCACCATGTATACTCCTTGGTTGGTGGTTGAGTCCCTGCGAGCTCTGAGGGTACTGGTTAGTTCATATTGTTGTTCATCCTAAGGGGCTGCAAACCCTACAGCTCTTTCAGTCCTTTCTCTAACTCCTTCATTGGGGACCCTGTACTCAGTTCAATGGATAGCTGTGAGCCTCTACTTCTGTATTAGTCAGGTACTGTCAGAGCCACTCAGGAGACAGCTATATCAGGCTGGATTTTCCTTCCTTCAGTCTCTGCTCTATAGTTAGTCTCTGCAACTCCTTCCATGGTTATTTTGTTCCCCCTTTTAAGAAGGAATGAAATGTCCACATTTTGATCTTCCTTCTTCTTGAGTTTCTTGTGGGTTGTGGATTGTCTTCTGGGCTAATATCCACTTATTAGAGAGTGCATACCATATGTGTTCTTTTGTGATTGGGTTACTTCACTCAGGATGATATTCTCTAGAACCATCCATTTTCCTAAGAATTTCATAAATTCATTGTTTTTAGTAGCTGTGTAGAACTTCATTGTGTAGATGTACCACCATTTCTATATCCATTCCTCTGTTGAGGGACATCTGGGTTGTTTCCACTTTCTGGCTATTATAAATAAGGCTGCTATGAACATGGTGGAGCATGTGTCCTTATTACATGTTGGAGCATCTTCTGGGTATATGCCCAGGAGTGATATAGCTGGGTCCTCAGGTAGAACTATGTCCAATTTCCGGAGGAACCATCAAACTGATTTCCATAGTGGTTGTACCAGCTTGCAATCCCACCAGCATTGAAGGAGTGTTCCTCTTTCTCCACAACCTCACCAGCATCTGTTGTCACCTGAGTTTTTTATCCTAGCCATTCTTACTGGTGTGAGGTGGAATCTCAGGGTTGTTTTGATTTGCATTTCCCTGATGACTAAGGATGTTGAACATTTCTTTAGGTGCTTCTCAGCCATTCGGTGTTCCTCAATTGAGAATTCTTTGTTTAGCTCTGTACCCCATTTTTAATAGGGTTATTTGGTTCTCTGGAGTCTAACTTCTTGAGTTCTTTGTATACATTGGATATTAGCCCTCTATCAGATATAGGATTGGTAAAGATCTCTTCCCAATTTGTTGGTTGCCGTTTTGTCCTATTGACAGTGTCTTTTGCCTTACAGAAGCTTTGCAACTTTATGAGATCCCATTTGTCAATTCTTGATCTTAAATCATAAGCTATTGGCGTTCTGTTCATAAAATTTTCCCCTATGCCTATTTGCCAGAGGTTCTTCCCCACTTTCTTTTCTATTAGTTTCAGTGTATCTGGTTTGATGTGGAAGTCCCTGATCCACTTGGACTTGAGCTTTGTACAAGGAGATAGAAATAGATCGATTTGCATTTTTCTACATGCTAACTACCAATTGAGCCAGTACCATCTTGTTGAAAATGCTGTCTTTTTTCCACTGTATGGTTTTAGCTCCTTTGTCAAAGATCAAGTAATCATAGGTGTATGGATTCATTTCTGGGTCTTCAATTCTGTTCCATTGATCTACCTGCCTGTCACTGTACCGATACCATGCAATTTTTATCACAATTGCTCTGTAGTACAAATTAAGGTCTGGGATTGTGATTCCACCAGAGGTTCCTTTATTCTTGAGAATAGTTTTGGCTATCCTGGATTTTTTGTTGTTCCAGATAAACTTGAAAATTGCTCTTTCTAAGTCTGTGAAGAATTGAATTGGAATTTTGATGGAGATTACATTGAATCAGTAGATTGCCTTTGGTAAGATGGCCATTTTTACTATATTAATCCTGCCAATCCACGAGCATGGGAGATCTTTCCATCTTCTGAGATCTTCTTCAATTTCTTCCTAATGGGGTTGAAAGACTACTTATAATCTCATAGCCAACACAGGCTATTTAACATTGAGAAAATATATTTGAAAAGATAGTTCTCAGATAGTATACAAGCAAAACCAGGATATAACATATGAATTTATAAGTTTTTTTAAGTTAGGATAGATGACAGAGTGTTCTATTTAATTGACAAAGACGATGAACTTCATGTTAGGTGTATCTTATACTTTATATATTACAAAATGGTATAAAAAATCAATCTGTACAAGATAGTAATTTTATTCCTTCATGACCTCTTCTTCAGCTTCTGTCTCCACGTTCATATTTGATTTGCTGTCCTGACTACCATTCATAATGTACTGTAAGATATAAGTTGAAATGAGCCCTTTCCAAAAAAAGAAAGAAAGAAAAGAAAAAGAAAGAGAAAAAAACATGAAAAAATCAAGTTATAAAATCTAGGAAGGATTATTTGCTACTTTGGCTTTTACAAATTCCCTTCTATTTGTTTAGGAAAATAGGTATGATCTTTAGTTATCAAGTAGGAATGATTCTTAACAGTCAATAATTTATATCAAGCTCAAATAAGATTTTTCTTTTTTTTCCTTTTTTTACACCCCATATTTTATTCCATCCCCCCATCCACCCACCAACATCCTGTTCCACATCCCATACCTCCTCCCAACCCCATGTTTCCAAATAGATGTTTAATCTCCCACATCCCATCTGATCTCTAAACACCCTGGAGCTTCTAGTCTCTTGAGGGTTAGGTGCATCATCTCTCAATGATCACAGACCCGGAAGTCCTCTGTTGTATGTGTGTTGGGGGCCTCATATCAGCTGGTGTACGCTGTCTTTTTGGTGGTCCAGTGTTTGAGAGATCACTGGGGTCCAGATTAATTGAGACTGTTGGTCCTCCTTCAGGGTTGCTCTTTTCCTCAGCTTGTTTCTACCTTTCCCTAATTCAACAACAGGTGTCAGCTTATTCTGTCCATTGGATGTGTGCAAACATCTGTTTCTGACTTGTTCAGCTGCTTGTTGGGTATTCCAGAGTGCAGTCATGATAGGTCCCTTTTTGTGAGTGCTCAATAGCCTCAGTAATAGTGTCAGGCCTTGGGAACTCCCCCTTGAGCTGGATCCCACTTTGGCCCTGTCACTGGAACTTCTTTTCCTCAGGCTCCTCTCCATTTGCATCCCTGTAATTCTTTCAGACAAGAACAATTATGGGTCAGAGTTGTGACTGTGGGATGGCCACCCTTTCCTCATTTGATGCTTCCTGCTGGAGGTAGGCTCTATAAGCTCCCTCTCCCCACTGCTGGGCATTTCATCTAAGGTCCCTCCCTTTGAGTCCTGAATGTCTCTCAGGTCCCAGGTCTCTGATGAATTCTGAAGGGTTCCCACAACCTCCTACTTCCTGAAGTTGATGTTTCTATTCTATCTGCAGGCCCTCAGGGATTTAGTCTTTTTCCCTCACCCAATATCAGATCAGGTACCTTTCTCCTTTCCACTCCCCACCACACCATCCACTTTCCCTTCCAGTTCCTTCCCTCTCTCCCTCCCAACCTCCCAACTTGCGATTGCTTTCTTCTCCCTCTCAAGGCATCCTCACTTAGGCACTCAAGTTGTTGATCTTTTTGGATTCTGTGGACTTTATCTTGGGCATTTTTATTTTTATTTTTATTTTTATTTTTGGCTAATATCTACTTATTAGTGAGTACATGCCATACATGCCATACATGTCCTTTTGGGGCTGAGTTACCTCACTCAGGATAATATTTTCTTTTTCCATCCATTTGCCTACAAAACTCCTTTTTAATAGCTATGTAGTTTTCCATTGTGTAAATGAACAACATTTTCTGTACCCATTACTCTTTCATGGGACATCTGGGTTGTTTCCAGCTTCTGGCTATCACAAATAAGACTGCTATGAACATAGTGGAGCACATGCTCATATGACATGGTGGGGCATCTTTTGGGTATATTCTCAAGAGTGGTATAGCTGAGACTTCAGGTAGCTCTATTGTCAAATTTCTGAGGAACCTCAGACTGATTTCCAGAGTGGTTGCACCAGTTTGCAATCCCAGCAGCGATGGAAGAGTGTTGGTCTTTCTCCATATCTCTCCAACATGTGTTGTCTCCTGAGGTTTTGATCTCAACCATTGTGATTGGTAAAATGTGGAATCTCAGGGTCCTTTTGATTTGCATTTCTCTGATCACTAAGGGCTTTGAACATTTCTTTAGATACTTCACAGCCATTTGAGATTCCTCAGTTGTAAATTCTCTGTTTAGTTCTATACCCCATTTTTTAATTGGGTTGTTTGGGTTTTTTAGTGATTACATTCTTGAGTTATTTATATATTTTGGATATTAGCCTTCTATAAGATGTGGGGTTAGTGAAGAATTTTTTCCCAATCTTTAGGATGACTATTTCCTTATTGACTACATCCTTTGCCTTACAGAAGATTTCCAGTTTCATGAGGTCCCAGTTGTCAACTCATGATCTTAGAGCATGGGCCATTGGAGTTCTGTTTAAGAAATCCATGATTCTGACATGATTCTTTGACATGATTCTGTCAAAGAAGTAGTTTTTGATTTTGTTAATTCTTTCTATTGTTTTTGTTTGTTTGTGTGTTTCTATTTGGTTGATTTTAGCCCAGAGTTTGAATATTTCCTGCTTTCTTACTCTTCTTGGGTGAGTTTGTTTCTTTTTGTTCTAGAGCTTTCAGGTGTGCTGTTAAGTTGTCAGTGTAAGATCTTTCCAGTTTCTTTACCAGGGCAACTTAGGGCTATGAACTTTCCTCTTATCACTGCTTTCATTGTGTCCCATAAATTTGGGTATGAATTGTCAACATTTTCATTAAATTCCAAGATGCCTTTAATTTTTTTTTATTTCTCTCCTGACCAAGTTATCACTGAGTAAAGAGTTGTTCAGTTTCCTTGTGTATTTTGGCTTTCTGTAGTTTTTGTGTTATTGAAGACCAGCTTCTTTGGTTGTTTCTCAGGAAATTGGATATAGTATAACCTGAGGACACAGCAATGCCACTCATGGGCATATACCCAGAAGATGCTCCAACATTTAATAAGGGCATATGTTCCACTATGTTTATATCAGCCTTATTTATAATAGCCAGAAACTGGGAAGAACCCAAATGTCCCTCAACAAAGAAATGGATACAGAAAATATGATACATTTATAGAATGAACTACTACTCAGCTATTAAATATGATGAATTCATGAAATTCTTAGGCAAATGGATGGAACTAGAAAATATCATCCTGATCTGCACCCAGGAGTTGGGGCTGTTCCACAGTCCTCTGTGCTCTGTTCCTGCTTAGGGAGAGATTGTCTCCAAGGAGTGCTATCATCCTCAGACTCAGAAGTGAGATCGAGATCGGCATTTTCTCTCAGGTGACTGTCTAAAGCTGGACCGGCCAGGAGTGCTCATGCAGCATAAGTGGCAGAGCAAGTGAGACAAGGTCGTTCCTGCCTCCATCTGCACCCAGGAGCTAGGGCACAGGTCTGGACACAGGAGTGCTGACACAGGCTTCCTGGCCCAAGGGAGAGACAAGCTCATGCCAGGGACATCAAGAACAAATAGCACCAGAGATAACCAGATGGCAAAATGCAAGGGCAAGAACCTTACCAACAGAAACCAAGGATACATAGCATCATCAGAATCCAGTTTTCCCACAACAGCAAGTCCTGGAAAACCGAACACACTGGAAAAGCAAGATTTGGATTTAAAACTACTTCTCATGTGGCTGGTAGAGGATGCTAAGAAGGATATTAAAACTGCCCGCAGTTTCACAAACGGGGTTCTCCTCAGCCAGGAGGGAATAAAGGACCTGAAATAAAGGGTTTGCAATGCAAAGAGAAAACACGAAGCCAAGTTGTGTCCCAATCAAGGCTCCACTTTACTGAGAATAAACCAGGGTTTTTATAGTCACAGGAGAAACTGAACACAAGTCTCTAGATTACACTACAAAGAAAGTTCAGGTGCCAAAGTCCCCAAGTTCAGAAGATCTTCAGGCGGCTGGCTAGCAGGCAGTAGGCATGCTCAGGCAGCTTCTTCAAAGACAGTCAACAGAGAGCATCTGTCTTAGCTCCCAGGTGTTAACCCCCAAGCGGAGGCTACCAGAAGTCACTGCAGTGAAGGGGGAAGGTAACAGATATAAAAAAACTCCCTTAAAGAAAAACAGGATTACACTTGAAAACAGGTGGAAGACCTTAAAGAGAAAACACAAAAATCCCTTAAAGAATTACAGAAAAACATGACCAATCAGGTGAAGGAGTTGAACAAAGCCATCTAGGATCTAGAAATGGAAATTTAAAAAAAATGAAGAAATCACAAAGGGATACTACTTTGGAGATAGACAACCTAGGAAATAGGTCAGGAGTTATAGATGCAAGCATCACCAAAAGGATACAAGAGATAGAAAAAACAATCTCAGGGACAGAAGATACTATAGAAAACATTGACACAACAATCAAAGAAAATGCAAAATGAAAAAAACTCTTAACCAAAAACATCCAGGAAATTCAGGACACAATGTGAAGATGAAACCTAAGGATAATACATATAGAAGAGAGTGAAGATTCCCAATTTAAAGGGTCAATAATTATCTTCAACAAAGTCATAGAAGAAAACTTTTCTAACCTAAACAAAGAGATGCCAAGGAACATACAAGAAGCCTACAGAACTCCAAATAGATTGAATGAGAAAGAAATTCCTCCTGTCACATAATGATCAAAATATCAAATGCACAAAAAAAAATAAAGAATATTAAAAGCAGTAAGGGAAAAAGGTCACGTAACATATAAAGGCAGACTTATCAGAATTACACCAGACTTCTTGCCAGAGACTATGATTGCCAGAAGATCCTGGGCTGATTTCATAGAGAACCCAAGATAACACAAATGCCAGCCCAGTCTACTTTACTCAGCAAAACTCAAAATTACCATAGATGGAGAAACCAAGGTATTTTGTGACAAAACCAAATTCATACAAAATCTTCCCACAAATCCAGCTCTTCAAAGGATAATAAAAGGAAAATTCCAACACAAAGAGGGAAACTACACCCTGGAAATAGCAAGAAAATAATCTAATAAACCAAAGAAGAAGATAGCCATATAAACATAATCCCAACTCTTAACAACAAAAGTAACACAAAGCAATAATCACTTTTCCTTAATATCTCTTAACATTAATGGACTCAATTCCCCAGTAAAAAGACATAGACTAACAGACTAGATAAATAAACAGGACCCAACATTTTGTTGCATAGAGGAAACCCACCTCAGTAACAAAGACAAACACTACCTCAGTGTAAAAAGCTGGAAAACACTTTTCCAAGCAAATGATCCCAAGAAACAAGCTAGATTAGCCATTCTAATATCGAATAAAATTGACTTTCAACTTAAAGTTATTTAAAAAGATAAGGAGGAATACTTCATCCCCTTCAAAGCTAAAATCTACCAAGATGAACTCTCAATTCTGAACACCTATTCTCCAAATGCAAGGGCAACCACATTCATAAAAGAAATGTTAAAATTTGACAAAATCTAACATCCCTTCATGATAAAAGTCTTGGAAAGATCAGGTATTCAAGGCACATACCTAAACATAGTAAAAGCAATATATAGCAAACCAGTAGCCAACATCAAACTAAATGGAGAAAAATTTGAAGCAATCCCACTAAAATCAGGAAGGAGACAAGGCTGCCACTCTTTCCCTGCCTATTCAATATTGTACTTGGAGTCCTAGCCAGAGCAATTAGACAACAATTGGAGATCAAAGGGATACAAATTGGAAAGGAAAAAGTTAAATGATCACTATTTGCAGATGGTATGAGAGAATACTTAAGTGATCCCAAAAATAACTAAAGCAAAACAGTAGCTTTCCTCTACACAAATGTTATACAGACTGAGAAAGAAATAAGCAAAACAACACCCTTCACAATAGTCACAAATAATATAAAATACCTTGGTGTGACTCTAACTAAGCAAGTAAAAGATCTATTTGACAAAACTTTAAGTCTCTGAGGAAATCAAAGAAGATCTCAGAAGATGGAAAGATCTCCCATGCTCATGGATTGATAGGATTAATATAGTAAAAATGTCCATCTTGCCGAAAGCAATCTACAGATTCAATGCAATCTCCATCAAATTTCCAAGTCAATTCTTCATAAAGTCAGAAAGAGTAATTTGCAAATGCATCTAGAATAACAAAAAAACTAGGATAGCAAAAAGTATTCTGAACAATAAAAGAACTTCTGGTAGTATCATCTTCCCTGACCTTATGCTGTATTACAGAGCAATTGTGATAAAACCTGAATGGTATTGGTACAGTGACAGGCAGGTAGATCAATGGAATAGAACTGAAGACCCAGAAATGAACCCACACACCTATGGTCATTTAATGTTTGACAGAGGAGATAAAACCATCCAGTGGAGAAAAGACAGCATTTTCAACAAATGGTGCTGGTTCAACTGGTGGTTAGCATGTAGAAGAATGCAAATCAATCCATTCTTATCTCCTTGTATAAAGATCAAGTCCAAGTGGATCAAGGACCTTCCCATAAAACAAGATACATTGAAGCTAATAGAAATGAAAGTGGGGAAGAACCTCGAGTACATGGGCACAGGGGAAAATTTCCTAAACAGAACACCAATGGCTTGTGCCATAAGATCAAGAATTGACAAGTGGTACCTCATAAAATTGCAAAGCTTCTGCAAGACAAAGAACACTGTCATTAGGACAAAATGTCAACCAATAGATTGAGAAAATATCTTTATTAACCTTATATCTGATAGAGAGCTAATATCCAGCATATTCAAAGAACTCAAGAAGTTAGACTCCAAAGAATCAACTAACTCTATTAAAAACTTTGGTTACAGAGCTAAACAGAGAATTCTCAAGTAAGGAATATCGAAAGGCTGAGAAGCACGTAAAGAAATGTTCAACAGGGAAATTAGTCATCAGGGAAATGCAAGTCAAAACAACCCTGAGATTCCACCTCACATCAGTCAGAATAGCTAAAATCAAAAACTCTGGTGACAGCAAATGCTGGTGAGGATGTGGAGAAAGAGGAACACTCCCCCATTGCTGTGGCCCGCGCAGTCGTCTCGCCAGGAAGAAGACACGCGGACACTAGGATCCTTCTGCAGCAAATGTTTATTGCCCTCATCCAGAGGGAAAAAGGGGGCCGAGCCAATAATCAACACTGCTTATATACACCACAGTGCAGCGTGTCTGCCCACAGTGTGGCGTGTCTACCCATGATTGGCTGTTTGCTCATCACCCCATGTGATGCCCCGGGATTGGCTGTGACTTGGCGTCTTTTCATTCTACGCACATGCGCAAACAGTTCTCTACACACATGTGCAAACAGTTGTTTACCAGGAGTCAACAGCAGAAGTAGGCACCATCTTGTCATGGCGAATGCCTCTCCAGCTCTACCACTCTCCACACATTGCTGTTGGGATTGGAAGCTTGTACAACCACTCTGGAAATTAGTTTGCTTGTTCCTCAGAAAAGTGTACATTGTACTACCTGAGTATCCAGCTACACCACCCCTGGGCATATACCCAGAAGATGCTCCTACATGTAATAAGGACTCATGCTCCACTATGTTCATAGCAGCCTTATTTATAATAGCCAGAAGCTGGAAAGAAACTTGATGACCCTCAGCAGTAGAATGGATACAAAAATGTGGTACATCTACACAATGGAGTACTACTCAGGTATTAAATATGATGAATTCATGAAATTCTTAGGCAAATGGATGGAACTAGAAAATATCATCCTGAGTGAAGTACCCCAATCACAAAAGAACACACATGGCATGCACTCACTGATGAGTAGATATTAGCGCAGAAGTTTGGAATACCCAAGATACAATTTCCAGACCATATAAAGCTGAAGAAGAAGGGAGACCACAGTGTGGATACATCTGTCCTTATTAGAAGGGGGGTCAAAATACCCATGGTAGGAAATACAGAGACAATGTTTGAGGCAGAAATTGACAGAAAGGCCATCTAGTGACTGTCCCACCTAGGGATCCATCCCATATACATTTACCCAACCCAGACAGTATTGTGGATGCCAACAAATGCTTACTGACAGGAGCCTGATTTAGCTGACTCCTGAGAGGCTTGGCCAGTGCTTGATTAATACAGAAGTGGATGCTCGCATCTATCCATTGGACTGAGTGCAAAATCCCCAGTGGAGGAGCTAGAGAAAGAATTCAAGGAGTTGAAGGGTTTTGTAGCCCCATAAGATGAACAACAATAAGAACCAACCAGTACCCCCAGAGACCCTAGGGTCTAAACAACCAACCAAAGAGTACACATGGAGGGTCCCATCACTTGTGCTACATATGTAGGCGAGGGTAGTCTTGTGGGACATCAGTGAAAGGAGAGGGTCTTGGTCTCCTGAAGTCTTGATGCCCCAGTTTAGGGGAAATGCCAGGAAAGGGAAGCAGGAACAGGTGGGTTAGTGAGCAGGGAGATGGGGGGATGAGATAGAGGGGTTTTGTGAGGTGATAAAATTTGCAATGTAAATAAAGAAAACATCTAATAAAATAAAACAAAAAGGCAAGAAAAGCCAAAAACAAAAATAAACAAACAGAAAAACAGAAAAATAAAGAAAAGAAAATATTACCCTGAGTGAGTTAACCAACCCAATCACAAAAGAACACACATGGTATATTGTGGGTATTAACCCAGAATCATGGAATACCCAATATATAATTCACAGACCACATGAAGCTCAAGAAGAAGGGAGAGATAGTGGGAATACTTTGATCCTTCTTAGAAGGGGGAACAAAATAACCATGAGAGGAGATAAAGAGACAAAGTGTGGAGCAGAGATTGAAGGAAAGGCCATCCAGAGGCTGCCTCACCAGAGGATCCATCCCACATATAGTCACCAAACTCAGACACTATTGTGGATGCCAACAAGTGTTTGCTGACAGGGGCCTGATATAGCTGTCTCCTGAAAGGCTCTGCCAGTGCCTGACAAATATAGAGGTGGATCCTCTCATCCAACCATTGGACTGAGCACAGGGTCCCCAATGGAGGAGCTTGAGAAAGGACCCAAGGAGCTGAAGGGGCTTTCAGCTCCATAGGGGGAACAACAATGTGAACCAACCAATACCCCCAGATCCCCCAGGAATTAAACCAACAACCAAAGAGTACACATGGAGAGACTCATTACTCCACCTGCATAATGTAACAGAGGATGAACATGTAGGTCATCAACGGGAGGAGAGAACCTTGGTCCTGTGAGTGCTCGATGCCCCAGTGTAGGTGAATGCCAGAGCTAGCAAGCAGGAGTGGCTGGGTTGGTGAGCAGAGGCAGTGGGGAGAGGATAGGGAGTTTTCAGAGGGGAAACCAGCAAAAGGGATAACATTTGATATGTAGATAAAGAAAATAACTAGTAAAAGGAAAAAAAAACTATTGTGATCTGATAGGATACATGGTATTATCTCAATTTTCTTGTATCTGTTGAGGGTTGTTTTGTGATCAACTATATGGTCGATTTTGGAGAAGGCACTATGAAGTGCTGAAAAGAAGGTATATTCTTTTGTTTTAGGGTAAAATGTTCCATGAATATCTGTAAAATCCTTTTGGTTCATAAACTCTCTTAGTTTCATTGTGTCTCTTTTTAGTTTCTGTTTCAATGACCTGTCTATTGATGAGAGTGTGGTTTTGAAGTCTCCCACTATTATTGTGTGGTTTTCAATGTGTGTTTTGAGCTTTAGTAAAGTTTCTTTTATGAGTGTATGTACTCTTGCATTTGGAGGTTAGATGTTCAGACTTGAGACTTTCTCTTGGTGCATTTTCCCATTAATAATGTAAAGTGTCCTTCTTCTTATACACTTGATAACTTTTGGTTGAAAGTCTATTTTATTGGATATTAGGATGGTGACTTCTGCTTGTTTCCTGTGACCGTTTGCCTGGAAGACCTTTCCCTGCTCTTAGATAGTGGCTCTTTGTTATTGAGGTGTGTTTCTTGTTTGCAACAAAGTACTGGAACTTGTTTGCATATTCAGTCTGTTAACTTATGTGTTTTTATAGGTGAGTCCATTAATATTGAGATTTGACTGTTGGTTCCTGATATGTTTGCTTTTGTAGGTGACTTTATGAGCTTGTGGTTTTCTCCTTTTGACATTGTTGTGAGGTGCTTAATATCTTGCCCTTACTTTGGTGCAGGTACCTTACTTGTGTTGGAGTTTTTCTTCTAGGATCCTCTGAAGGGCTGCATTGGTAAATAGATATTGTTTGAATTTGCTTTTGTCCTGGAATATCTTGGTTTCTCCATCTATGTTGATTGAGAGTTTTGCCTGGCTGTCATTTGTGTTCTCTTAGAGTCTGGTATATTTCTGGTAGGAATATCTTTTTATGTTTCTTGGCCCTTTTCCCTTGAAGCTTTTAATAATCTTTCTTTGTTCTGTGAATTTAGTGTTTGGATTATTATGTCCCATTTATTTGGCATTCTCTAGGTTTCTTGTACCTTTATGGCCATCTCTTTCTTTAGGTTAGCGAAGTTGTCTTCTATGGTTTTCTTGAAGCTATTTTCAGGACCTTTGAGCTGGGACTCTTCGTTCTCCTCTATTCTGATTGTTCTTAGATTTGGTCTTTTCATTGTGTCCTGAACTAACTGGATGCTTTGGGTTAGGAGTTTTTTGTTTTGAATTTTTTTTTGACATTTGTGTCATTCTCTTCTATGGTATCTTCTACACCTGAGATTCTGTCTTCTATCTCTTATATTCTGTTGGTTATACCTACATTTGTAAATCCTGACCTCTTTCCTAGAATTTTCCATTTCTAGGTTTGCCTCCATTTGTGTTTTCTTTGTTGATTCTACTTCCACTTTTAGGTTCTTGGATTGCTTTTTTCAATTACTTTACTTGTTTTCCTTGTTTTCCTATATTTCTTTCAGGGAGTTGTTGATCCTTAAAGGACTCTATTATCCTTATGAGATAGGATTTTAGGACAGATTCCTGATTTTCAGGTATGTTGGTGTATTCAAGGCTTGCTGTGGTCAGAGAACAGGATTCTGATGATGCCCATGGATATTGGATTCTGTTGCTTATGATCTTGCACTTGCCTTTCACCAACTAGATATCCCTGGTATTTGTTGGTCTGGCTGACTGTTGAGAGCCTACATCCTTTGTTCCTGGGTTGTTTCATGTCTCTTGGTAGGCCTGCTGCCCTGGCTGTAGCAGACTACCTGTCAGGCCTTCCAAATTGGAGCTCTACACAGGTGCACAGAAGCTGCTGATCTGTTGCCTGACTGCAATAAATCTCCTGGGAGGCCTTCAGACTGTTGGGTCTTCAGTAGAGCAGGCAAGCTGCTGTTCAACTAGTCTGAGTACAGTAGATCCTCAACTGCTCTGAGAACAGCAGGTCCTCTTGGATGGGTCAGGATATGGTGTCTTCATGGAAGCAGACCAGCTAGAAGTCTGCCCCAGCAGAAAGGTCCTTAAATATGATTTTAAGATTTTATTTTTTTTTCATTTGATCTACAATACAGAATGTGAAATTGTCTGGATTCTTTGATAGGTGATTGACTTTGTACTGATAAACCAATGGTATACTCAGTGAATATGGGCTTGTATTTTGAGCAACAATGGAAGAATTCCTTTTATATATAATTAACACAACAAATCAATTACTAGATGGGTAATCCTATACTATAGTAGAAATAGCATTCTTTACTAAATAGTCAATGACTCTGTGTTCAGGAGTGGGTATCATAGAGGCCTGGATAATTTACTAATAAAAATAGTCACTTGTATAATGCTTTTAGACTCTCCTTATTAAGAAATTGAAAATTGGTTTCGTTCCTGTTTCATGGGAATGTTCCACATCCTGTTTGATCACCTTCATTTTCTGGAATAATCATTTAGAGGATTTCTTCAAAGTTTCTCTCAAAAGAAGGAGTATTCACAGGGTCATTACAAATGCTATTTAGTCCCTTTCTGAGTTTTCTTAAGTATGTTTCTGTGCTGATAGCAACCATTGTGCTTAGCTTTCTGTTTGACTGATATGAGATTATGAAAATTGTGTTTTGTCTCTTTTATTGTATGCTTAGGAATAAGTCATAGCTGTTGCATTATCTTGGAGTTACTTAGACTTATGTTACTTTTAGGTTATAGATCTTGCATGTATTTTTTTGAGGGGTAGAAGCACTTTCGGTTAAGTACTTGGAAATTTTATACAATAATAGAATATAACATTACAACTTGTCCTTTTTTGACTTGCTATTGAGATATCAAGTTGTAATACTGAGAGCATTCATTCAAATATGAATATATGTATAAGATGACATCTAATGAGAATAATACACTTTGCAAAGAAAATGCTGTTATATAAATTTTCACTAATGCTAACAAACGAGAATATGTACAAATGACATCTAACATATTCAGTATCAATACCAGAATTTATTCCCTCTTCATTCTTAGTTCATTTTTTCTAATAAAGAAAGATTTTATTATAAATATACCCTCAGCCTAGTAGAGAAAGCACTTTAAAGATGGGCACCTTTAAAGACTCTGAGTGGATATTTTATCCCCCAAATTTAGAGATACTCAGATTGGACAGATACTGTGAGGCTGACAGATCTACAACTTTGGAGTTAACATGCCCTAGGCTGACCTTGAACTTGTCAGTCTAATCTACAGGCAACAGGGCTCCCTGGTGGAGAAAACACTTGTCAGACCTTTGATTTAAGCTGCCAATCTTTTGTTTCAGGACAGGGTTGAGAGGAAGAACCTAGCTAAAATTGAAGTTCACTATCATTATTAGTTTGTCCCCTCTTCCTGTCTATCTACCTACCATTGAATCTAACTTCTAGTCCCTCATTCACTCTTTTGATATAACAATACTTACACAATGGTTGTCATTCATCTTCTGCACAGAATAACTTGTGCTTTAGATTGACATTTCACTCCACGTCCCTCAAAATTAGATGAAATGTATCTCTCTTGTACCACACTAATTATTATCACTTATAACACATTGAGGTATGGATTTAATGATATTTTAATAATTAAAATTATATTCTCTTATTTTAAGCTATTACATATTTTGTAAGGAAGAACCCATTTTGTCTCAACAGTATATTGAACATGAATATAACTTCATCATCATTGATCTTTAAGAGGGTTGCTATGTGAATGGGACGAAAAGCAGCTCAATCTCCATTTTTCCTTTCTAGTTTCTTGGCTTTCTATGTCATTAAACTCCCAAAAGGTGAAATTTGAATTGTATAATAAGGAAAGAAAGTGAGTGATATTAATGAGGTATAGATAAGTGTTTGCAAAGGTGGTTCACATCCCCTTCCAAATATTCACTAGAAAAGATTGCATGTAAAAGGTTGCACTCCATGCAGAACTTTCATTTAGTGCTTTTAATAATATAGAATGGTGAAGGACACATGCTTCACCATTCTATATTATTAAAAGCATTAAATGAAAGTTCTGCATGAAGTGCAACAGAACACACATAGTATGCACTCTCTGATAAGTGGTTATTAGCCCAGAAGTTCGGGATACAGGAAGAACAACCTACAAATCACAATAAACTCAAGAAGAAGGAAGACCAAATTGTGCATATTTCATTCCTTCTTAAAAGTGGGAACAAAATACCCATGTTGCAGAGACTAAGTATGGAGCAGAGACTGAAGGAAGGACATGACAGCCTAATATAGCTATCTCCTGAGAGGCTCTGACAGTACCTGACTAATACAGAAGTAGAAGCTCACAGCCATCCATTGAACTGAGTACAGGGTCCCCAATGAAGGAGTTAGAGAAAGGACCAAAGGAGCTGAAGGGTTTGCAGCCCCTTAGGGTGAACAACAATATGAACTAACTGGTACCCTCAGAGCTCCCAGGGACTCAACCACCAAACAAGGACTATACATGGTTGGACTGATTGTTCTGGCAGGATGTGTATAGTAGAGGATTGCAAAGTCGAGCATCAATTGACAGGCCCTTGGCCCTGTGCAGGTTCTGTGTCCCAGTGTAGGGGAATTCTAGGGCCAATAAGTGGGAGAGGGTGGGGTGGCAAGCAGGGGGAGTGGGTAGGCACCAGGGGTTTGTTCTTGTTGGTTTTTGGGGGTTTTTTTTGGTCTGATTTTGTTTGTTTGTTTGTTTGTTTGTTTTGTTTTGTTTCTGAGGGGAAACTGGGAAAGGAGAAATTGTATGACATGTAAATAAAGAAAATATCTAATAAAAAAAGGTTCAGAGAAAAAATAATATAGAATGGACCTTAGATTAAATGTGAAACTGTGGAAATATAGGTAGCGTGATTACTTATTAACATTAATTGAGCTGTCCCTTCGTGTGGTATGTTGTACAAATGAAATAGAAAGACATATTTTTGCAAACTATGTCTACAGGGGAGACATACTTCATGAAAATGAACACCTGGCCCTGAATTTCCCTTTAGATATCAGAAGGAGCAGTGTTAGATGCTATTTTTTAAGAACACTTTGAAATGGATATGTTCTCATATATAGACTTTTAAAAACTCTTCTAATATATTCTGAAAAGTGAATGATGTAGGGAAAGAACATGGATAGAAGCTCCAGGTCAATCTGGCTATGCATTGTGCTTTGCTTTTTTTTAAGCATGCTTATCATTTTTTTGATAAGTTGAATTATAAATTGTGTTTATTGACTGAGCCTAGAAGGATACAGAACTTGATCTTCAAGAGTACCTGATTTGATCATTTTTATATAAGGTTTGTTCCTTTTTTTAACTTTTATTTATTTTTTATTGGATATTTTATTTATTTACATTTCAAATGTTATCCCCTCTTCGAGTTTCCCCTCCAGATATGCCCTATCCCATCCTCTCTCCCTCTGCTTCTATGAGGGTGCTTATCCACCCACCCACCCACTCCTGCCTCCTCACCCTGGCATTCCCCTACACTGGGGGATCACAGGATCAAAGGCTTCTCCTTCCATCGATGTCTGACAAGATCATCCTTTGAATCATATGCAGATGGAGCCATTGGACCCTCCATGTTTACTCTTCGGTTGATAGTTTAGTACCTGGGAGGTCTAGGGTATCTGGTTGGTTGATATTGTTGTTCTTCATATGGGGTTGCAACCCCTTCAGTTCCTTCAGTCATTTTTATAACTTCTCCATTGGGACCCTTTGCTCAGTTCAGTGGTTAGCTGTGAACATCCCTCACTATATTCATCAGGCTTTGGCAGAAACTCTCAGCAGACAGCTTTATCAGGCTCCTGTCAGCAACCACTTCTTGTCATCCACAATAGTGTCTAAGTTTGGTGTCTGTATATGGGATGGATCCCCAGGTGGAGCAGTCTCTATGCTTTGCTTCTTATGGTAGAGTTCAACAGTATGTTTGTGCCTTAAGTATCACTTAGTATCTTCACTTGTTGAGAATGATAATATGTGCTGTTCTGAGATTTTTTTGAGTTCTATTTTAGTTATTTTTTCATTGCTGTGATGAAACACTATGACCAAGGCATCTTACAA
>NW_022196905.1:3625842-3652921 GCF_008632895.1 Mastomys coucha
AAAAGCATTTAATTGGAGATTACCATTTCAGAGTGTTAGAGCCTATGTCCATCATGGAAGAGAACATGCAACAGGCAGGCATCATGGTCCAACAGGTGAGAGTTCAAGCCTTGAAAAACAACACAGGTAAAGAGAAGAAGCTGCGAGTGGTGTGAGTCTGCTCAAACCTCAGAATTTAAGCTTATTGACATACCTCCTTCAATAAGACCACATACTCCTTTCCAAATTGTTTCACCACCTATGGAGCAATTATTAAAATATATGAGCACACAGGGGCCATTCTCACTTAAAACCCCATAAGTGCCAAAAGAAAAGAACATTATGATTTTTTTTTGAAGTGGTATCTACATAGTACATACCAAATAAATTTGTGGTATTCACTTACATTAATTTTCCAGATGTGAGCATTGAACCACCCAGTAAGAGGATCAAAGTAACCTGAATAAGATCAAGGGTTTTGTTTCAGCTGGGCGTAATGGTCAGGGATCTAAAGACTGACCATAATGAACATCATTTCAAACCTATGCCAAGTATTTATACTTCATTTTTCACATGACCTCTAGAGACATTGTGTTATCATATCTTTTGGTACCATAAAAAGCATTGTGTTGCCAGGCGGTGGTGGCGCACGCTTTTAATCCCAGCACTTGGGAGGCAGAGGCAGGCGGATTTCTGAGTTCAAGGCCAGCCTGGTCTACAGAGTGAGTTCCAGGACAGCCAGGGCTATACAGAGAAACCCTGTCTCGAAAACACACACACACACACACACACACACACACACACAAAGCATTGTGTTTAAACACACAAACCCCCACACACATATATTACTCTGATATATTTTCTGACTAGTTGACATTTTATAATATGCTTGAATTTTTGTTTGCTATTGTTTTGGGGCTAAACACGATGGGCTTCACAAAATTCTTTATGTCTCAATTATTGCATACACAATTGACACATTTAAATTCACTTCCCTATGATATGTAGTACAAAAGAAATAGAAATAGTGTTAAAGAGGGATAGCAGAAGCTGACAAAATGATGATTATCGTTGGGAAAATCTAGGACAAGTTGGACCATACCATCATACAAAAATCTAGTAAGGTTGAAGCAGGTTCAAAAACACCAGGGAATCTCAAAATTAAGAACAGCATGTGTTGCAAACAACTCCTGGCCAGGGAATACCTGTACCTGCAACACATAACCATGATACCCCACTGAGAGGGCCATGACTACCAGTCATGTACCATAAAAACCTAGAGTTCTCCCTGCTAATGAGGTATTTAGATAGGCCCTGGGTGTTTAGCCAATGAGCTTCCCCCTCCTGGTCATCCCTTTCTGCAAAAGGTATTTAATCCCTAGTTCACTCTAAGTAAGACATTTGCATTCGTATCTGCCATAAATAAAGCAAGCACCATCTCCTTCATCAAGGATTGCTGAGGAAGGAGGCCTTTGTAGGAAAGATTCATCCTAAACTTGGGAGAAGGCCTTCCCTCTTCCTGTCCCTCTGCACTCTCTGGATTCACTTGGCTGCATTCCATTCCTGACCCAGGCTCAGTCATCCCTTCCTGCCTACACATAGGGAGGCACAGACTCCCTATGCCATCTGAACCACAGCAACCTATCCAAGACCCCAAGCCCCCCCCCTCCGTTTCTCGCACAGAGCAACACAGGCTAGGACTCCCTATCACATATCGTGGTCTGCCATCCCTGAGCAGCATGATTTTGGTGATCTGGCATGCCAGTGCCAAGTCAAACATGCAGTCTAACATCTAGCTCCAGATGTGAGCATAACAAGCTGACACATATCCCAGCTGGTGGCCTACTTGGATCCACACAGGAATTTCTGATTAAACAAAAAGCATGGGTAACTCCCTGGACTCCGCCCACCAGCTTTTGGCAATAGCCCAAGCTATAAGAATCCCCACTCTGAAGACAGGGACTCTGTCCTTTTCACACTTGAGTTTTAGGTCAGAGCTATAGCATCAACACCAATGTGAAACCAGGCAGACTTCTAGGGCCTTAAGAAAGACGCCCATCCCATTCCTACCGCAGCACGACTGGTAGGGTGCCACCAAGCCTCTGTCCCTCTTCTCTTCCAGCTATACCTTCTTAGGATTTACAAAAAGCATCACATCCCATGCCTTATGGCAGCATACAACCAAGAAAAAACACACATGGGAAAGAAGGACCTGCCTACTAGAGCAGTCCTACTATGGCTGGCAGCAGCAGTCTGGCAGAGCAGGTTCCTCCCCACCCATCTAGGTGAAAAGATCCTACTGAAAGACTGGAAGATTTAGAAATTTTGGAAAAAGCATGCTAATGAAAAGGGAAATGTATTAGTAGAAATGTATGTATACTGTATAACCTTTACTTAAAGGACATAGAAGGTCTCTGTAACGAGCCAAGAATGGAGACTAGCCAGTTTCAGAAACCTGTTGGCCACAAAGTCTCCCCCTAGTTAGGTCCAAGAACAAAAGGCAGGATATGAATCTTGGTGATTCTACAGAACGGTCAGCCATAAAGTGAATAACATTGACCAGACCATATTCTTGTGCGTAATGAGTATGTAGGACGTTTTCCTTATGACCCTGACTCAAATAGGGGCTGGGTCTCTTTAGAATTTTCAACTGTTCTCTTGTTATGTTTCCTTGGTAACCCTTTCACCCCCCCCCCCAGTTTGTGGGCTTTCCCTTTAAATATCCCTTACTCCTCATGCTTGTGGTCGAACCCCTCTGGCCTGCCAGGCTACGAGTTTGACCCCAGATCTGGCTTACCCCGAATAAAACTCATGTGATTGCAGCAAGGTCGGTCTCTCATGAGTTATTTGGTGGTCGTGTCATCCCAAGACTTGAGTGAGGCTCTCCCAAGCTCCGGGGGCCTCTCACTACCAAAGAAAATATAATGGAATCTTGGTATTGACAACTCATAACATTAGAGTTCACCTAAAACTCAAAAATGTTATGCTTCTTTGTTTAAATGCTTGCTCTTCTCGCTAACAGGAACACCTAAACTATATATGTGCCTTTTAAGCCAAAATTGTTCTAAAGTTTTTCAATTTGTTTAAAAAAATTCCTTTTTGAGGTTCAAAAATTATATTAGATCTACCTTCCACAAGTCAAACCAACTATGTTAATAACTGTTATGTAATCATTAATAAAAAAATACTATCCACTTAAGCCAGTTTCCTTTTCATAGTCAAGCTATTATTGCCTATCCAAAATACATAACATGTTATTTTCTTCCTCACCTAATTAAAGCAGATAAATTCCCAACTCTTCCCTTTGTTTTCCTTAATGTAACACAGGGAACTCCCCACTTAAAGGATTCTTCCAGAAGTAAATTCTGTTAACACCCTTGACTTTTTCCTAGGGCTATCACAACAGACCACTAATGTGCTCCTAATCAAACTGTTATAGGCTTAGAACATACATTACTCCCCCCTTCTTCTGAAGAAGAATATATATATATATATACATACATATATATACTGTGAAGAACCTTTTGAGGTTCTGCTCCCCTGTTATGATTATTCTGCAAGTTTATCTCTACAAAAAAAAAAAAAAAAAAAAAAAAAAGACATTAGTCTGGCATCCCAGCGTTGAGACAGATATACAGCCTGGAAGGAAAAGAAGGGTCCTTACAGTGGGCAGACAGAAAGGAAAGTGTAAGAAAATACATGGTTACTTCCATTTGCCTGGGAAGAGTGCCTAAATTTTATAGTGATTGGTAAATATTAATACAAATTAGATGGAACTCTTAAAACATATTAGCTTCATATATACTTTTTTCCTACTAAAATATATGGAGATGTTCACTGCTCTTACCAAATATATGATATAATTACTTGAATGCCATTGTGAATAGACAAATTCAGCAGTTTTGTTCCTCTGAAATTATTAGAAAATAATTATTTTTATTTATTCCAAATTGTGTGCACATATGCCACACATACATGCACAAACACCCATGCACACACATACGTGCACTTACACATGCATGCATCCTGATGTTTGTGTGTGTATGTGTGTGTGTTTGTAGATAGGAAAAAATATTTTTTAAAATTGCATTGTACTGTATTCTTACATAGTGTTATTTAGGTCATTCTGTATCTCCCAAATGTCTTTCTTCCCCTGTTTTTTCATTTTCCCTAAATATAATAAGGACAACACATTCATAATCTTTCCCACCCAAAATTAAATGAATGGAAGTCAGACAATCATAAAGATTGTAATTCTTCATGTAACTATAATTTATATTATTTGGATTTTTCTCTATGAACTGAGAGCTGTAGCTCTAGTCACACAGCAGCCTCATCTTGAACACATACTCTAAATTCAAGTGCTGTTCTCTACTGACCATTGCTTTGAAGGGAACTATATATGTATTAAAAGATATTAAAAGTCAATTGAGAATATTTTATATTTTAAAAAGTTAATTGTAATACAATCACTCAAATTCTGTGAAAGTGAGAACACAAGGATTTTTTTAAAAAGATATCTGCTGAGGTAAGGACAACAAATGTACACCTTTTCAGTCACACTAGGAAAGGACTCGAAAAATAGACCGTTAATGTCAGCCTTCTCAATTCCTGGCAGTACAAATGACAACAAGATGCAGAATTTTGAAGATGAATATGCAATGTCATGTAATCAGTTCTTATTAATAACTATGTTTCTTCTTTAATGTGTACTTCATAATGTATATAACTCTTTAAAAATAAAAATTTTTTTAGAAGTATGTTTTTGTGGGTATTATCGAGCTAAGAGATACCTATGGTTTAGTGGACCTTGACCTTACACAGACTGAACGATATAATAAACATGCAATTGCCATGCATCAGAAAATATAAGGTTTTTGTTTGGTTTGTTGATTTGCTTTGTTGTTTTTTTTTTATATATATATAGAAATAATCTTGTGGTAATACCCAATTAATTTCTCCAATTGACCCTGGTGGTGGCCTATTCCTTGCTACCAGCCCCAATGTTCTGGGTTCCAAAATTAAAGACACAGTATACACAGCCTTTATATTTTGATATGCCTTAAACAGCTCAATGACTGTGCCAGTTCCTAACCTCTACATGGCTATCCCACCTCCCTCCAATATTCCCAAGTTATTACTTACTAAGTCCTATATTCCATATTTGCTGCCCTGGACGCAGTTTGGCAGCCCTCTTGGGGCTGCTCTCACCACGTTGCTACATGGTGGCTATACTCTCTGTCCTGCACCTTCTTAGGTATGGCACCTCGTCTCCTCCACCTCTCTTACCATAGTAGATCTCCTCCTCCTTCTCCTTTGGTCTCTCCCCAGGAGTCCTAAAAGTCCTGTCTCTGTCTGCCCTGCCAAGCCATCATTTGGCCACTTTATTTACCAATCAAAACCAACTGGGAAGCCTGGCGATGGTGGTGCATGCCTTTAATCCCAGCACTTGGGAGGCAGAGGCAGGCGATTTCTGAGTTCGAGGCCAGCCTGGTCTACAGAGTGAGTTACAGGACAGCCAGGGCTATACAGAGAAATCCTGTCTCAAAAACAAAAACAAAAACAAACAAACAAACAAAAAAACAAAAAATAAAACCAAACTGGGAGAGCAGGGTCCCTAATGTCTTACATGTGGATGTGTAGATCCTTATGCAAACAAATTTGGGGACCCAAATTAACATAATATAATCAGCCACATAATTTTGATAATTCTTCTATTTAAGGTGTCTTTCTTAAAATTCCAGGGATTCAACTTTTGCATGTATTAACAGCACAGATAGAACTAATTTTAATAATTAAAAGACTAGTCTATTTTTTTCAGATTATTAAGGTCTCCTGATTACACCTCCTAACTACTAGAATTAGACAGGACTTCAACTTAACAGCATCTGTGCATGCCACGTGGTAATCATCCTATGCCAACTGTTAAAGCTTGCTTTATCTAGCATATCGGTAGTCATTTTGTTTTATGCTATCAGCTATTTCATAATGTTGCTATGATATGCCTACTAGACATTAACACAGAAAACTAACTTTTGCAGTTTTAACCTTTATAAACTGGCCCTAAGAAATGTCCAGTGCACAACTTTGAGCTGCTGTATGGGTCAATCAGTCTTGGGGTGGGGGAATGATCTGTTTTACTGAGATCAGTGTTTGTGTGGTTTTGGGGGTGACTCATGAATCTCAACATTTGGTGTGTTTATGAGGAAGCTCCCTACTTTTGAGCACCCCTCAGTTACTGACAGTGAATGCTGCCAATTCAGCTGCATGGAGAGGTAAGGTTTTTGTTCATGAACAGTTCTTTTTCTTTGTTTGGTCTTGAGTTTACTTCATTTGGTCTTGTTCATGGTACCTTTGGTTACTCAAGTGAAGACAGCTGGACACAGTAATGTTCTTGAGTCAGGAGGAGGGAAGACATTCTGCTTCTATTTTAACCAGAGGGATTGGAGTACAATTCACCCCTTTGGATTTGAAATGGGTTGGAATATTGAAACTCAGTTTGGTTTGTTTTTGTCTTCTACTTTCATTTTGGTTTTTGGTGCCTCGCTCCTCACTCTTTAACTCCTTCACCATTGGACATCTGGGTCCCTTTGGTGGGACATCAGGATCCTTTCCTTCTCCCCAACTCTATTGGTTGTCTTTGGCACCACTGGACTGTCCATGTCTCTCAGTTTACATCTGTAGTTTCATTTAGTTGCCAAATTGTTTCATATTCAAAAGAAAAACTGCCCTTGGTATCTTCTACACCTAAGAGTCTAGAAACTGCTGGAGAAGCCTTGCCAAGGTGGCTGCTTGATCTGTACAAGCTGCTTTTTAAGTAAAACCAGGAGCTTGTCAGCTTCTCTGGTAAGAATGTTAATGTCTAGTCCTGCTACAAAACCTTTGTCCCCATGAGGATTGGATTCAACAGGTAGCAAGGTGTTCCTCTTTTGAAATTATAGATAGAAGAAGTAAGGAAAATGTTACTTATTCTAAATGTATAAGGGTATGTGGCTACTATATCTTTGTTTCTGACTTGTCTTAAGTATATGTTTATTATGTTCTGAATGTTTTGATTATTATTGGCTTATGAGTTATTGAGTATGGTTACAAATTTGTAACATCTGAAACAAAAAAGTTAGCTTAAAAGTCATCACACAAGGTTAGAGCCATCCTGGGCAACAACACATGGCAAGAGCCAACTAAAGAAACTTAAGATACTTTTAAATTGAGGTAATATTTTTATGCAATTCCTGTCTTCAAACTCAGACTTATTAAAGATGTAATTTAAAACAAAGTTTCTTTAATGAGGTATTAAAGTTGTACCTTCATGCATTTATGTAGGCTTAGATTTTTCAAAACCTACTTTCTTAAGTGTTCTTTAAAGCTTTAACATCCCTTGTAGCCTAACTCACTAGAGGCACAGTTACTATGCCAAAGGGGATGTGGATCTGTTTGGAAATAGTTGTTTTGGGCAATTCCAATCTTTGTTGTCAGAATGTAAGCAGGTCAATTCACACATATCAGCAATGGTAGTTTGATTCAGAAGATATTGTGAGGCTCTGCCAATTTGTCTGAGTCCACAGAAGTGGCAAGAAGAAACCAAAATATCACAAGAAGTTCTTTGGTGAGTTTTGCTCTATAGTAACAATGATCAGTGAAGAAGCCAAGGTGAAGCAATGCCACAACATCATCGGCTGTCTTTCAGACTATATGTATACCCTTTCAAAACATCATACTCATGTCCTGTCAAGCATACACTACAGAAGAACTCCACGTGTCCTTTTTCCAGGAAGCTTCCAGAAAAACAGTTTTCAGTCTGTTTTCAGTAAAACATTCTCCCACATTTCAGCTTCAACAAAAATCCTCTCATAAGACAGTCTCCAAAACAAAACATCATATAACCCAACCGAGTCTAAACACTTCATATTCATATATACAAAATTTTGCTGCTGGCAGCCAAACTTTGTAACATGAAAAAAACACAGTTGGTATTGATTTAGAGGCACTGGATTGTTTAAGTTGTTAAAAACTTTGTTTTGTCTTTTAAATTTATGGTTATGCTCTATAATTTCATTCTATCAAAAGATACTTTACTTTAATGTTGCAAAGAAACTTTTTAAAATTATTCAACTGTATGAGGCTATGTCATGTTTTAAAATTTATTAAATATTTTATTATGATGTCTTTATTAATATGTGATGGTTCCAATAAAGGAGAAAATTTTAGTAAAAATGACTATAAAGATGACGGGTACTATAATGACTTTAGAAATTATAATAGATAACAGCAATCAAGTTATGGAACAATGACAAGGAGACAACAATGATTAAAACAAATACTCAGGCAATCCCTATTATGAAAGCCATGGATATGATACTAGAAATAATATGACAACAGAAGGTTTCATTTAAAAAATACAGCTACTGTTTAAAACAATATGATGTTAATTAGACATATATTCCTGATGGGTTACTTTTAATGTTATATCTTTTCTTTTTATTTTCTTCTCATTATGTCAGGTATATTGCCCTGCAAATTATGTTAATGTTACCAAAAATAGAAATTTAGGAATTTTAGTTTAAAAATTTATAACTTTACAATATTAAAAAGGTTGAGAAAAACTGGCTCTTGAAATTCATACCCTACTTCCTTTAGGTTTGACTGAACTTCAGCAAGGATACAGCCACCCATAACAACTCTCTCAAAGTCTTTGCCATTGTTTTCAAACTGTTAACCTTTGTTCCACTGACATTGGCTTCTGGTTAAACCAAATCATATGGGAAACTGCTGTGTTCTATGATACTATATCATATAAAGATCAAAAAAGTTTGTAGGCACTTTATGGAGTTTGTTTATGAGGTAAAGTAGGTTTCGTTTTGATACTAAAGTTCTTTTCAAATTTTTGATACTTAAGTCACAAACCTAATAATGATTGATAGTAACTTTGAAGGTGATCCTTTAATATTCTCATAAGTATATTTACAGCCTTGCTAAGTACTTATGCAGTTAATTATAAGATTAAGCTTATTTACTTTCCTATTTTATGTTTGTAAAGTACAGTTTAGAGTAAATGGCTAGATACAAAAAAAGGCTTGTTTACTTACTATGTGCTAGGTAGTTACTAGCCCTGAAACCAGTCAGAGATCTGCAGAATGTGTCATTTAATATGCTTAAATTTACCATGACATAAAGGGTCTCCCAAAACCTAAGAGTGACCTGCGCCCCCAAGGTCACCAAGAAGATATGTGCACCATGGCAAAGGACATGACTGGGATTGTAGTATTATAACTTCTGGGAATAACTCTCCCAATGCCTTGCCCATAGCCAGGGCTTAGGCTGAACTGTGAACAATCAGAACTAGAGAATTGATGGCCATATGTTGCTTAAGACGAGGTTAGGTCAACTTCTCCCATGTTCCTGCTTTGCAGAAAAAGCTTCTTCTGTGCCCCAGGGCCAAAAATTGCCCTTGTCTTCAGTGTCATAGAAACACAAGAACCTGGGATAAGTGTCTAGGTAATAAAATATGGGTTAGTCTCTGTCATTTTAATTGATAAGTATGGTATTGCGACTACAACGTATCCTTCTCAGGTCTCTGATCACATTAGTGGCTAAGAAAATTGTAGCTTGACATCTAGAGATCTACAGGCAACTAACTAGCTCCTTACTCCAAGGACATCTACCACTACATTAGTTCATTAGTCAATTCATTAGTTAGTTAAATCTATTAGGTCTCTTTTTAAAGGGTGAACAGGTCTTCTTGCTCACAGCCTTCAAGTTAAAGGAAGAAACTTGTCACTATTTTTTAATTTAAATGACTGTTCTCAATAATAAACTGCCTATGTATCAGAAAGAATAATTGGGTAAAAATGTAAAATTTAAATTTTACTTAAGGTATGAGGATCCAAAAAATGTTTAAGAGTCTAAGAAGATTTTTTTTTTAAGTTTGATTTAAGGAAATGTCTTAAGGTCTATAAATGCAAGTTGTAGAGGTATAAGAAAATGATTTAAGATATAAAAATGAAAAATGTTTCATATTTCTCCTCCCCATGCTTTGATATACAAATATTTCAATGTTAGGAATTTTAACATTAATCAATAAAGTTTTGCTATGCTAATGGAGCACTAGCTACTTACAATTCAAAAATCACAAGCTCAAGATTTTAAATTCTTTTGGTTGTTTTCTAAACACAGACTTAAAATATCATGTTTAAATCATCTCTGTTAAGTTTGTATATCTAGCATTCTGGACTGAAAAAAAAAGAATGTCCTATGCCTTTTGACACAACCCTACAGCTTTTACTAGGTCTCAAATGCATGAGTCTAATTCTTTTGTCTTACAGATAACTGTTAACCACTTTTTTCTAAGATATGGGTTTCAATTCAATGGGAATACACATGAACGTCTTTTTTGTAAACTAAAATTCACATAAGCTTTATGGAATCAAATGTCATAAGATTTGGATCCACCTGCCACAGATCTAGTTTGTCTCAGCAGATTTTCATCTGACTGACAGATTCTATCCAAGGATCACCTATGGAGCTGCTGAACTCTGATTAATGAAAGCTGATGTTAACTAGACCAGTGAATGTGATAGTTCCCTGTCCTTCGGTGGGATCAGCTAATCAGATGTTTCTCATAATTGCCCCATTGCCCAGCCTTTGACTATCATTTCAGGCTTCCTGGGCTCCTATGACAATTTTCTAATGTCCGGTAGGAGCAGTTACAGAAGAAAATATGCCATCCTTTGCCACACCTTACAGGGTAAAATGCTAAGTCAAAAAGGAAACTGCCTGGGCCCATGCTGAAAAGGACACTTGTTTGTGATCCTGACCACTCTGATGGCCATCAAAGTAGTTGGAATCCAATCCTGGATTCATCATTTTCATCTGAAGTTCACCCCATGGAAACATCAAGAACTGAACAAGCTTTGGATCATCAGACAACACCTTCATCGCCCCGTAAAAGTCAGGCTGAGTAAAGACTCTGGATACTAGTTTTCTATTTTGTCTTGGCTTGAACTTCTGAGACACATACTTCAGGGTAGTACATATAAACTTTGATTAGAACTACAGATAGGAGCCTAAATCCTAGTATTCACTGCCTATGTTTACCCCACATACTCACATCTGACTTATGTAAATTGTTCTGGCTCATATGGAATAGGTGACCAAAGACTGGAAATGTATATATTCCCTCATTTTCTAGGTCTTTTTGATGTGAGACCCAGAGTTTGGAAAATAGTTAGGCCACAAGATCAAAAATGGTATAAGTAATATGTGGGATACAATGAAAAATTGGGCACTCTGCCTTTATATGTCTGGTAATGACCCTGGAATGATGTTTACCATCCAGAGATTCCAGGTTACCAGTATCTAGAATTACACACCACTGGTCACAGCATAGTGTTAAACACTCTCTCTGACCCAGGAAAGATGGCTCCTAAGGTAGAGGTAACCACACAGCAATCTTTTTCTGCTACTACATAGCTGACAGGCCTCTCAAACCTTAGTTGCCTTTCCCTCTACACCAAGTGGTCTTCCTTCCACCTTAGGAACTGAATAAACTAAGGTACCTAGATTTTTAGTTCATTATTGTACTCATATGTCTATTGCCTCAGGTATATTATTATCCTGGAAAGGAAGGCTGGAAACACCCATTACCTCTATACTGATCCTGGATGGCCAAGATAGCTCCAGTTGTAGTTCCCTCCTAATAGGCATGGGCATAGCACAGTCTGCTTACATGGGAGATACAGCACTTTTTAAGAGAGATCAATTTTTAAATACTTTAGTTAACAAATTGATCAAGGCCTGTCAGAATTTTAAAAATCAGTTAGTCATTTAATGTGATTTTCTTCACTAGCTGAAGTCATACTATAAAACAGTGGAGGGTTTGATCTTCTCTTTGCATGAAACAAGAAAGTTTGTGTATGGCTCTAGGTAAACAATGCTATTTCTATGCTAATCATTCAGACATAAATTTTAAGAGCCTAAACTTATTCAAATAAAGAATCAGGGAGAGAGAAAAAATGCCAACAAAGGGGGGTAATAAAGCTTGTTTAATTGGTCCCTCTGGCCTCAGAGGAAAAAAAAACTGAGTCAATGATTTAATTCACTGGAACAACTCAAAGGGGGGATTGTTGAAGCCTGCCCCCTAGCATTGCTGTAGCCATTTTCTTCCATGTTAGCCTACTATTTTATATTGTTGCTGTAATGTACCTGCCAGTAACTGATGCAGAAAAAAATAACTTGACTGATATTCAAGGTTCATGCTGACCACATAACTTGTTATGTTCCATATGTTATAAGCTTTATTAATCTTAAGAAATACCATAACCATAAGCTTCACTTAGGACTCATCAAATTAAAGGTTAATATGAACTATTAATTTCTAAAATAGCTTGAGTAAGGGAAGACCATAAAGCAACACTTCCAGCACCTGTGTTTGAACTCATTTTGGTTTATGCCTTTATAAACTGGCCCCGAGAAATGTCCAGTACACAGCTTTGAGCTGTTGTCCTGGTAAATCAGTCATTAGGAGTGTGTGTTCAATAAACCATTGAAGTGGGAACTTAAGGGTTCTTTGGAAAGTCAGCTGTGTTGGATGGTATTTTGCTGAGGCAAAGACATGAAGGGACATTTTGCTGAAGTGGACAAAGGTGAAGAATGTTTTCCTTAAGTGGACACAGGTAAAAGATGTTTTGATACAGCAAACACTTGAAAGGACCCATGATGAAGGAGTATAAATATGACCCCACAGACAGTGGGAGATGTGCACTTAACAATGGATTGGTTTTTACCACCTTGCTATTCTTTGCTAATGACACACATATAGTGGTTCACCTTCCATAGTGTTGTTGAGTTCAATTTGTGGTTCTGCCACCATTGAGAGAAACCCTCCAAAGAACTGCTTGTGAGATTCCAGAAGTGGCTTGCCACTTCTTCAGCCTTACCTGAGGCTGGCAAGATTAGTGGCTTCTTCAGGACTGAACTACAGCTCCTGCTTTGTGCCTGGTGTCTGCCTGCCAAGAGGACTGGACTGCAGCTGCTGGTTCTTGTGTGGTATCTGCCTGCCTAAATCACTGGTCTATAGCTGCTGAGTCATTTTTGGTGTTTTCTCCAGGACTGAACTGCTGACAAAGATCAAGCTGGCCCCTGAGGAACTACTGCTGAACAGGTTCACTTCCCCATATTCTAATAACTTTTCTCTTCCACTCCCTCTGCTGGGTGATGGGCTAGAGGAGAGATTGAACACTTATTAAAGAAGCTTGCAAAAAATTTATACCTATAAACTATTCCTGTTTAACTGATATCATTGTTCATTTGGGCTTGTGGGTGACTTCTGGACCCCAACATCAACCATTTCTCATTGCTTGGTATATTCGCTAACAATAAAAGAAATTCATGGCTGAGCTATGTCAAGAAACAGTACAACTATAGAAAATGAAGAATCTTAATTGGAAAAGGTAATCACAATTTTCTCAACATGAATTTTTAATCTATAACTACTTGTTCTAACTTAGAAAATATACCTTTTTGCCTTTTTCTAGAAAATTTCTGAAATGTGAAAATAAAAAGATCAGTTTTAGACTGGACTAAAAGTAAAAGATTAAAATAGCCATAGTAGTTACATTGAGTGAAAGGATTCTGGATAGTTCAAGAGTGGCAAGCATGACTCTGATAGGTCATGGCCTTCTCCTCCATTTGCTCTGTCTTGCTCAAAACTATTATATTACATTCATAAAGCTACCTGCCATGGTCTGACCCCTTATTTGGACACTTCTTCTTGATACTGATGGCCAGGGTCCAGATATCAATGTATTAGAGTCCAAAAATCAAAGTCCCCTTTGGTTAACATGTTCAAACATCTCATCCTATCTCAGAAATTCCACCTTTATAAACAACTATTTTTGTATGGTTTACAGCATCTTCTCACTATCCAGAGGCAGTGCTTTGTCCTTCAGAAAAATACCCTTCACCACCTTTTACCTTTTCTCCCCTCTCCCTTGTTCTATTCCTCTTATTCGTCATCCCCTGTCTCCAGTTCTTGTCTCTTATTCCCTGCCCTTTTTCCCTATGGAGTAAGGAATTTCCTTTTTGCTAAGAGCATGCTGATATTTATCCTTTCAGAGACAATTCTCCAAAAGTCATTTGTTAAATATTCATACCCAGTATTTTGCACTGTAATGACTTACATTGGATATGAAAATACTTCATGGATTAATGATAATATTCCATTAAAGAATGAAGTGAATTGATCTAGATTCATTTACTGTTCTCAAATTTGCAGTATCCACTTTTCAGAATCTGATATACATTGAATACTTCCTTGAAAATCCAGTCCACTATTTCATGTAATTAAAACTCCTTTCTTTCTAGAAATTCTTAACTGTTCCATATGAGCTAAGTGCTGTTAGTTTCAAGGCACGAAACTGGAAGCAGAAGCTGTTCAGAAACTGTGGAGTGATGTTGCTCACCAGCTTGTTCTTATGACTTGCTCAACTTAGAGTATCCAGGGCATCCTACCCAACAGTTATACCACCCACAGTGAGCTGGACACTTCCACATCAATAAGCAATCAAAAAATACACTACAGAGTTTCCAACGGGATGATTTGATGAGGGCATTTTTCCCAAGTGAGATCCATTCTCAAATGACATTAACTTGTATCAAGTTGACATAAGATACTAGCTAGCAAAACTCTATATGTTTAGAGCCTGTGGTGAAGCAGAAGTCATGCTTAGGAGCACATAGTAGAACAAATGATGTCTACTCACAGCCAGGATACAAAAGAAAGAGAAGAAAGTGGCTGGGTCCACTACTCCCTTCAAAGGCATACTACTACATAACTAGACCTTGTAGTCAGCTTCACATATCTTTACTTATTTGCTTGAAATTGGGTGTTTTTATTTGATAATTTCATATGTACAATACATTTCAACCAAACACACCCTACTTGCCTCCTAACTTCTGGTAGATTCTCTCTGGATCTCCCCAAGAGGTAATTGTTGAATTTTTCCTTTCTGTGATTTTTGACATTAATATATTTACAATATTTCTCTTTTTCCTTTCTTCCATCAAACTATCCTTGCTATCTTTCAAATTCATGGCCTCCTTTTAAAAATTAATTGTTACATGCATTTAATAGTGTAATCTTTTAGAGGATTCACAGCTTCCCAAGTTGGCCAGAGGCCATGTCTTAATTAAAAGGCCTTATGCTGAAGTTTATTCAGGAGATAGCAACTCAAATACTTTATTTTTAGTTCAATACATCCTCATAATATTGACCATTTAAAAATGGCCACTTTTTATGACTTTAAAAGGAGATAA
Source organism: Mastomys coucha (assembly GCF_008632895.1). Taxonomy (NCBI): domain Eukaryota; kingdom Metazoa; phylum Chordata; class Mammalia; order Rodentia; family Muridae; genus Mastomys; species Mastomys coucha. The sequence continues at coordinate 3,641,134 of NW_022196905.1, forward strand.
GAAACAAGATTGGGGGAAGAGTGGATTGAATGACTTACTAAAAGTCACAGTGTCTTAGGAGAAATGTTTGAATAGGTTCTCATATTTAAGAAATATATCTCAGTAAAACTGAGATGAGAACATATCAGGATCATGATCCAGCTGGTCACATGGAATCCACAATGAGGAAATCTACAAAGAACAAGGGCAGGTGTCAAGTTACCAAACCTCTTGGCATATTCATAGTTACTGAAGGGACTGATGTAGCAGAATAAATTCCATTGTTTTTAAAATTCCATTCTAAGTCCTTAGAGAGGTATGGCTCCACTCCTGAGGTATAAGAAAAATCATGAAATGTCCTTGGCAGTTGCAAAACAGACACAACAGTTGCAGCTAGATGATAATAACAGAGTGGGCTAAGAAAACAGAAGTTGTTCCCAGGTCAAGATGCTCTGTTTTGATGTGTGGTCCCTCCTTGTGGTTTAACCAGGTGCTGTAAACCAATAAGCTTAAAGGCCAACATTCCTTGATGATCTTTTCTAAGGCCAAGTCTTGGAAACCCCCACTTGAGTTTTTTTTCTTTATAAACCCTCTTCACCTCAACTTCAGGGCTGCTCTCCTATCTGTTGCATCAGATAGCTCTGTGGCCTGAGCTCGATCTTGAATAAAGACTCTCATGTGCTAGCACTGGAGTTGTGGTACCTGGTAGCATCTTTGTGGTTTTGGAAATCTGGGCAAAGCATCACTTTCTTCAAGAAGGATTTACTTAAAGGTTCTACAACTCTTCAAAACACTAGGACTAATAGTTGACCATGAATTCAAACACATGTGCCTATGGGGGATGTTTTGAACTATAACAGTATTACTTATGAGAGGTTCATTTCTAAGTTAGCAGTGAGTACAACTGAAACTGGTTAAGTTCTTGGGGGAATAAGGCATCTCGCTATGCAGGGAATAATAAATCTCATCTGCTAGAGGCCAGTGAACATTATGGAAAAACAAGAAGAAAAAACACAGGGTCAAAAGAAGGAATGCAGTATTAAGCAGGTACTCCTCTGAATTGCTGTTTTTCCTCCTAGAGAACAAATTTTCTTGAGGCTCATGACACTGCATGAAACATATAAGCTATGAAATTGTGAGATAATATATATCATGCCACCCTAAGATTGTATAAGGGCTAAAAGAAGAGGCTCCTCAGTGAGGTGACTGCATGGAAGTTGGGCAAGAAATTCCTGTGCTGTAGCTTGTATGATAAATGATCCATGTAGGAATGGGCTTCTCAGTACTTTAGATACCTGGGTCATGCATGGTCTTGAAAGTTCCCTTAAGAAATTAATTGTTTTACCATGGTAGAAATTGGAAAAAAAATATTTCTAACATCTGTTGTTCCCATTTCTTTCTGGAACAGATAGGCAATTCTGTGTTTCTCTGAACAGGAAATCACGCGACTATCTTGCCTAAAGCTGATGTACTTAGGGCTACTTGTAGACCACTGAAAGTGCATAAATGATTGCATGTATGCTCTTGGGTCATTTGATACTCCAATCTTCATACAATTCCTCAGTTTTTCTCATATGTTGCACCAAGAACTCATATTCATATTCAATTTCTCAGTCAATGCCAATCAATGTATTTAGAATTAACTTTTCTGCCTTTGATCTTACAGGTAGTCTACGGTTGCTGTTTTTCTATATTATTCTCATATGCTCCTTTTTGTCAGAATATGCCTTGTTCTGATTAGAACTTATTTTCCCAGAATGGAATTGAGATGCCAGCATTCAAACTCAAGTTACCAAGGGTATGAACAGCTAAGCTGTATTAGAACAGCAAAGCTTCTCAGGTAAGAAAGCTCTCTATGGTATGGAAATAAGAGTGAGTATCAAGGAATTTAGATCATAGACTAAAACATAAAGAGAATGTGGTCCGAGAAGTGAAGGAGTAGAAAAGTTTTAAAGAAATATAAGGATAGCCCTGAAGTATAGAATATCTGAGGTAATCAAGATGGTATCATTGGAAAATCTCACTAAACTAGACACCTACACAATATTCTAAAACATCTGCTTTTGTATGTGTAAAATAGCTGTGTGTTGTTTGAATTTAAGTATGCATGTGTGTCCATATGTGCACAGGTGTGTGCACACACAGCTATGCCTGGGAGTCCAAGTTATTTACTTTATTCATTAAAAATACCCACTTTTTGAGGGGAGATATTATTGTGTATAAAATTTTTACTGAACAAGCATGAGGACTAGAGAAAGTTCAGCTCCCTAGAACCCAGGTTAAGCTTGATATAATTTCACTTACTCTATTGTGAGATAGGAGACAGAAAGAGGAGAATTTGGGGAAGCTCATGAGTTGCCTAGCCAGTATGCATAGTAGTAAATAACAAGAGACTTGCTCAAACAAGGTATAACGTGGGGACTAACACCTGAAGTTCATCTCTGACCACTACATGGGCACTGTGACAAATGAACATCTATATTCACTTTCAGAGGCACTCTTACATACTCACTCTCACATAAATGAATATGTGCACATAAACATGCACATAGCAATGAAAATGCATGTGATACCTACCATTCAACAACTCACTCACTTGCCACAATGAGTGTGAAGCATAGGCCTCTAAGTCTGGGAGATAAGACAGACAGATACTAATTAAATAATCCCACAAACCTAATCATTTTGAAATCTATTACAATAAATCATGGAAGGGATACCAGGGAGGGACAGTAATATAAGGTATAGTATTAAATGAAATATATAACCACCTAGAAATCAGTGTTAGAAAAAAAGCAAAGAAATTAGAAAAGGTGACACGATCTGTTTTACATAGCAAGAGTAAAGTGTGTGGATGAATGTGCAAGGGGAACAGGGATCAAGAGCACAGAACAAAAGTGTCATAAAATGACACCAGCTGATTCTAGTCTAAAATAAATTTACATCATTCCAAGAGCAGTTTGAATGACAAACATCCATTATGTTTGTCACATAATTTTATAAAATAAGTTAAACCATTTGAGTTTTTTTTTTTTTATTTATTTAACCTTCAAATAGTCAATAAAACACTATATACCAGGCTTTCTGCTCTAAGTGCTGGGTAAAGAGATGAACAACTTATCTTAATTTTTGTTTTATGTGAAAATCTGGAGCTAAGGATTTGACTCAGTCAGTAAACAGCATGCTATGCAAACAAGAAGAGCTGAGTTTGAATTTCCAGAACCTAGGTAAAAGGCAGAATATGGCAGTATATCCTGTAACTTAAGTACTATGTAAAGGTGGAGGATTCGACAGATGAGTTCCTGAGGTACATTGTGTGGGCAGCCAGTTTACCAAGTAAACGAGGTTTAGGTTAATAAGAAGACCATGACTCAAATATGAAGGTGGAAATAACCAGAAAAGACATTCAGTGTTGATCACTGACCTCCGTATTCACATATACACATGGGTACACATGCAGGTTGCCTTAATTTGAGTTTCATTGCTGTGAAGAGATACCATTAACAAGGCAACTCATATAAAGGTAAACATTTAACTAATGCTGACTTAAAGTTTCAGAGATTCAGTCCATTATCATTAAAGTACAAACATGGCAGCATCCAGAAAGACTTAGTGCTGGAGAAGAAGCTGAGAGTTCTACATCTAGATCTGAAAGCTTCTAGAAGACTGATTTCCATGTGGCTTGGAGGAGGGTCTCAAAGTTCAACCCCACAGTGATATACTTCTTCCAACAAGAGTATACCTATTCTAACAAAGTGATATCACCTAATATTGCTACTCCCTGAGCCAAGCATATACAAACGCACCACACATGTGATCAATCATGTGTTCATGTCTACATTAATTGATGCAACACACACACATCATTTATACCTACCAAAACCACACAAATCTCTTATAGAATGCAGTGATTTCATATCCCAGAATACACTCAAGAGAGTTAACAATTCTTATGTAGAATCTTGCACACAAACATTCATAGCGGCAATAATCATATAGCCAAAACATGTTATCAATATCTTTATGAACCAATAAATAAACAAAACTGTCTACATAATGCAATGTAATTAATCCACAAAAAGAGATCTGTTGTGCATATATTACAGCATTTATGAATTTTAAAAACATTGAAAACACATAACACAAAATGGCACTTCTGTTAAATGTTCAGAATATAAGAATATGCAAAGCCTTAAAATTCTATGTTGTATGGGGGAGAAGGACAGAGAGAATTTATTATTGAGTCTGAAATTCTTTGAAGGGGATGTAATTAGAAAATATTTAAATATTCAAGCACTATTAACAATGGCTTCACAATGTAGATATTATGAAAAATACTGGTTATGTATTTTAAAATGATTTACGGGATAAAATTTATGTGTTGGAATATGGTACAAAATAGAGTCTTGTGAGAGGAATTCTGAGTCCTTGTGCAAAAAAAAAGACAAGAGTCTTGTTACATCAGTTATTTCAGAATATGGAATTGTTCTTGGAATGTGTTGTAGTACCCTTCCAGGTGTGGGAAATATGAGTGAGTTTACTTCATATTATTGAGCACAAATGGCTATTATTATTTGTTCATATGTTCCTTTGGAAAAACATGTTTTTTCCACAGTTGGCATGACTGTGTGGTTGTATAATTTACTCAGGTGACTCTTCTTGACTCTCAGAGTATAGACTGTGTGATGGTCTAATACACTTCACTATTGCGTGGGTCTAGTCTTCCTCATATATTGGCTTTATTCTTCCATATCCCACTTCCTCTAAGGCAGTGACACTTACGTGAGTAAAATTTAATGGAAATATTTAAATTTATTGGGAATAGAAGCCTTAAGCTAATGAGGAAAACTAATCCTTTGAATTAAATAATAAAATAAGATCCAATAAAATATAGTTTTACACTAAGGACAAACAACAGATTTCAAAAGAGCTACTCTCATGGAGCTTCCAAATATGATGTGAGAAACTCATAGGCACAAATGTTGTTCTGACTTTTCTGTTGTTCACCAAGGAAATCACAAAAACCATAAGAAGTATATGGATGGACATAAACATGAAAGCTTTATTTCTTACAAAATCTAAGCTAGAGTTGTCTTGTCAAAACTGCAATATAGAAGCATCAGATAACTAGAAGTTTCTCCTTGAATGATTTCTACTCCAGAGCTTAGTGTCTTATCTAGAACAGAAATGGCAGGGAAAGTAACAACAAAAAGAGTAGAAATGGCTGGAAACTTTCATTTGTTTCTTCTTCAAATGACTATATTTAGTCTCTTCTTCCTCTAATAAGGAGCCAGGGGCCAGACAAAATTATTACATTGTCACACCCTTTCCTGTAGCTAGAGGAAAGGAAAAGCTTTAATTTAATTTTTTATTTTTAAATCTAAAGTGAGAAACTGCAACAGTTGTGGAAGTTAAGGAATAACATAGGAATGTCTAACACATGATTTCTTAGATTACCCTAAGTAGCAATAGATGGAATGGAAGAAAATGGTGTGTGTGTGTGTGTGTGTGTGTGTGTGTGTGTGTGTGTGTGTGTGTAAGAGTAGAGAGGGAGAGAGGGAGAGAGAGAAAGAGAGAAAGAGAGAGAGCAAATGACAATGTTCCAGACTGACAAAGAGGGCCTGATAGGAAATGAGATATACAGCCAAAAATGTAAGTGAATCCTTGGGAAGTATAGTGTAATGTCAAATACAAAGAAAATATCTTAAAGGTGTCTAGGGAAAAAAAAAAAAAACAATGGAGGACAATGAGGTTCAAAGTAGGCTATGCAACACTAAATGGCAAACCAACACAAACACAAAATATTCTGAGATCATATTTGGTTTTAAATGTTTTATTAGAAAAAATTGGAAACAATAAATTCCCTTTCCAGTTATAAACCAGAAAATAAAGAAATAAACAAAGTAGGCTGCAAAGAAGAATGTAATAAAGACTTGAAATTGGCAAACAAATACAACATTCCTTCTTTTTTAATGCCAGTAAGGGAATACAGAGATGGCTCAGTAGTTGAGACACATTGATGTAAAAGCATGCAGACATGGATTTGGATTGTGTCATCCATGGAAAGATATCAGTGCATGTCCTTGTATATCTGTGACCCCACAACAGTGGCAGGGGGAGACAGCAGGCTCACCAGAGCTTCTGTCCTTTACACTGGATCCACACTACAGCAGACAGTGATAGAGTAGGACAGGCAATACTGCACTCTGTTCTCTATACCTTTCTACAGGCAGGCATACTAATTTCCACACACAAATGGGATATATATATATAATATAAATATCACAAGCACAAACACATACACACATAAACACATTGCCATTATAATTGATAATACTTTAGCAAGAATAATGTAGAAAACTATGAAATATAAGTTCTCAGTTAAAATAAATAGAAGATACAAATCAAATCCCTTAGCAACTAAAAAACCTAGTAAAAAGAAATTTTAAATAATTCTAAATGAATGAAGTTTCTGAGGTGGACAAATTTCTTGGGAAACAGCTTAATTTTTCTAAATAATAAAAATAAAATGAAAATATCTGAACTACAAGATGAGAAGAAAATATTTAACTAATTTTGGGAAATTGATTTTTAAATATTAAATAAAATTATAGACCAGTATTTCTGAGAAATATAGATTTAAAATCTTTAATAAAAATTTTATTCATTTTAAAGAGATATAAAAAAGTATTATGAATAATTTCATAAGAAAGAAATAGAAAAATTAGGAGATATACATTTCACCCGAATTAAATCTTTCACAATATACACTTGTATGAGGATCCCCTTTAGTACAGAGTATATTTTTAGCACTTTTATGCATTATGTAAAATTATTTTTTATCTGTTTTTTATAATTATTCATTTATTTTACACTCTAAATTTTATTCGCCCCCCCATCCATGCTCCCAACTGTTCCACATTCAATACCTCCTCCTCACCCCCTGTCCCCACATGGATGTCCCCATCCTCCACCCCAACTGGCCTCTAAACTATTTCAGTCTCTTGGAGGTTAGATGCATCATCTCTGAATGAACACAGTCCTGGAAGTCCTCTACTGTATATGTGTTGGGAACCTCATATCAGCTGGTGTATGCTGCCTGTTTGGTGGCCCAGTGCCTGAGAGATCTCGGTTGAACAGATTAACTAAGACAGGATCGCTCCTCTCCTCAGCCCCCTTCAGCCTTCCATAATTCAACAACAGGAGCCAGCTGCTTATGTCCATGGGTTGGGTGCAAATATCTTCATTTGATCCTTTCAGCTGCCTGTTGGGTCTTCTAGAGTGCAGTCGTGCTAGGTCCCTTTTTGTGAGCGGTCCATAGCTTCAGTAATAGTATCAGGCCTTAGGACCTCCCCTTAAGGTGGATCCCACTTTGGGCCTCTTACTGGAACTTCTTTTCCTCAGGCTCCTCTCCATTTCCATTCCTGTAATTCTTTCAGACAGGAACAGTTATGGGTCAGAGTTGTGACTGTGGGATGGCTACCCTTCCCTCATTTGATGCTGTGTCTTCCTGCTGGAGGCGGGCTTTATAACTTCTATCTCCCTACTGTTGGGCATTTCATTTCCTGAAAATCTCTCATCTTTCAGGTCTCTGATGCATTTTGGAAGATTCCCTCAACCTCTTGTCTCCCGATGTTGCCTGTTGCATTCTTTCTGCTGGTCCTCAGGGCTTTAGTCCTTTTTTATCACCCAATGCCAAATCAGGTTCCCCTCTTCCCCCTACTTTGTAAAATTAATTTAATAACTTAATATATATATGGGAAAATTAGCATATTAATTCTAATAATGTATAAGCCTATTAAATTATCACATGTGATTCAGCACCAGAAACCAAGGATATTTTATCATATTAAAGTGGTCATGAGTATTTATTATTATACTAATATTCTAATATATATTATTTGACAGAATAAATCATAATTTTATGACAAGACTATCAGCAAATCAGAAATGAAAGAACTTATAAAGCAAACATAAATCAAATATTTTCTAAATATATAAATTAAAATCATTGAACTTGGTTTCATACTATACCAAGAGTGAATTCTTGACAGATCAAAGACATAATATAAAATGTTACCATGAAAGATAGTATGTATCTGTGAAATTTGGAGAAAATAAGATTTTCTTGGAGAAAAACATGTAATATGAAAATTCAGGAAGATAATGTAAATGTGACAAGGATATTTTTCTCATTTAAAGGTACAGCATTCCATGTTATTTTTATTACTATAGCTTTGTATTACAGCTTGAAGTATGGATGCTGAGACCTCTCATAGTTCTTTTATTAGTCAAGGTTGTATTAATTTTTCTTTTTTTTAACATGTGCTTCCACCTGAAGCTGAAAATTGTCCTTTCAATTTCTGTGAAGAATTATGTTGTAATTTTGATGGAGATTTTATTGAATTTGTAGATTACTTTTGGTAAGAAGAACATTTTTCCTATATTAATCCTACTGGTGTAAGGGTAGATTTTTCCATCTTCTGATATATTCTTCAACTTCTTTTATCATAATATTTTTATCATACAAGTATTTTATCTAATTTGTTATAGATACCACAAGATATGTTATATTATCTGAGGGTATTGTTAAAGGTGATGTAGCATCTGCAAGATATGATAGGCCAATAGTAGGACAAAAACCTGTGAGGTTAACCAAATAATAACTGATTTGACTTTATGCCTACTCCAAAACATGGAAACTATAGGTGACACTGCATTGTTGACCAAGAACCTTGAAATTAGAGAGCCCAGGGACCTAGGTTAAAAACAAATATTAGTGATCTAATATAAATATGAACAAATGACTCCTAGTGATATTTTGCTATACTCAATGATCAGTTCTTTGTTCAGCAATCATCAGAGAAGCTTCTTCCTACTGCAGATGGGAACAAATATAAAGACCTGATATTACTGCAGAGAGTGAGAAATCTTGGACCATTAGCCCTAGGTAATATGTCTCCATTAAATCCTTCCTCAAAGAAGTCAGAAAACTTCATAAAAGAGAATGTGGAAAGAGTGTAAGACACAGAGGGATGGAGAATTCCAAGAAATTATGGCCCTCTAAACAATCATAAGTAAAGCTCATATAAACTTATAGAGACTGAAGAATAATATACTGGGTCTGTGTGGATCTGCACCAGGTCTTCTGTATATATTCAATAACTTCCAGTTTAGTGTTTTTATGAGACTCCTGAGTGTGCAACAAATCTGTGTTGTGTCTCCTCTTGGGATCTTTTCTCTCAGTTTGTCCAACTTTAATATGATAGTTTTTGTTTTATCTTTTCCTATTTTCACTTAATTATTTTTTTAAAAAAAGAATGTGTGGATGGGTGTGTGAATGGAAAGATGGATGGATAGTACAAGGAATGAAAATCTTATCTCCTAGGATAAGTGTATTACCAGTTACTTAACTGTCATTTGAGTCTGTTGGGAGATATATTGGCTATTCCTGGTTATCAACTTGCCTATATCTGGAATGAATACAATCTAGAATGGGAAGGCTCATCTGTGATCCTAATCTGGGGACTGGGAGATATAAATTTCTGACCTGAATCCTGGCATGGAGATCTTAAGGTATAGTGGCTATGAATCTCATAAGATTAAGACAGGGAGATCTCCGAGTTTAAGGTCATTTGGGACAAAGCAAATCCCAGATCTAGGCTTGGTGGCACACACCTTTAATCTGGGCCACATTTTCTGCAGGAGACCTACATAAGGACAATGGAAGAAGGAAGATTTTTCTCTCTCTCTTCCTCACCTGCTTGCCTTGTGTGATTGAGCAACTTCTAAATCCTTGAACTTCCATTCACAGTTGCTGCTGACCATTGTTGGGAGTTGAACTACAGACTGTAAATCATCAACAAATTCCTTTACTATAGAGAGACTACCCATAAGTTCTGTGACTCTAGAGAACCCTGACTAATACATAGAGAAACATCAGTCCTCATTTAGGGACTTACAGTGGGTATAGCAACCACTCCAGGTCAGGTCTAATGATCAGTAGTAGATGAACAACATGTAATGTACTGCACAGTTTTTTTGTGTGTCCTTTATATGATTACAACTTGACAGTTCTATTTTTTGTTTGTTTGTTTGTTTGTTTTCTTGGTTTTCCTATTGTACTTGGGTTTTTATGTTTTAGAAAAAGAATTTAAATTGGAATGGCTAGGAAGGGGGAGAATACTTGGGTTGAGGGGAAGGATAAGATCAAAATATAATTAAATTTTAAAATTGTTTTAAATAATTTATAAAGAGAAAACTGACAGGTGTGTGTTCCCACACTTCTCTCCTAATGTTATATGAAAAATACTCTGCCACAATGAAGAAAAAGTTTAATGATTATCATTGGTTGGAATCTTTATTGAATTTGAAACATTAATTCTTTTTCAACTTGGTTGAAATTTAGTGACAACAATGAATTACAAGTGTCTTTTAAGATAATTCTGCATATATATATTTGTAAATTATATACTAAGTCTGTATTCATATTAGCCTATTCATACAATGAAATTTATTAAATTATTTTATGTTAAGTTCACTATAATGTACTTAAACAAATTTCAGTAATAAACCATGAAAAAGGGCACAATTTCTAGGAATAGAATAATGGTCTCAGAGAGTGAAACACTGGGCATCAGGAAGGAATGGGGAGAGTTTTATGGAAGAAGTTAGCCTACTGCAGAGTTCAGTTACTTCAACTACGAATACTATATTTCAAGAATCTTGTACATACAAGGAACCCCTGATATTAATGATTAATTTATGTGGTAATAGATAATCTTACATTTACTTGAACATGATAAGCTATTTACAGGTATAAGAACAGAGTATAGTAGTATATAAATATGCATAATTTTATGAAGCCATTGAGAATACAAACTAAGGAAACATACTTATAATGTTTATTTGTAAAAGGCTTTTAAGAAATATAAAAAGAACTCCCTTAAAGAGATGCAGGAAAATACAGGTAAACAGGTAGAAGCCCTTATAGAGGAAACAAATAAATCCCTTAAAGAAGTATAGGAAAACACAATCAAACAGATAAAAGAATTGCTAAAAGTGGTTCAAGACCTTAAGGTGGAAGTAAAATCAATAAAGAAAACACAAATGGAAGCAACCCTTGAAATGGAAAACCTATTAAAGAGGTCAGGAATTACAGATGTAACATCACCAACAAAATCCAAGAGAAAGAAAAGAGAATCTCTGGTGTAGAAGATGACATAGGAGGTATTGACACAACTGTCAAAGAAAATTCAAAACATTAAACATTCCTAACCCAAAATATCCAGGAAATCCAGGACACAATGAAAAGACCAAATCTAATAATCATATGAAGAGAATAGAGAGAAGATTCCCAGATTAAAGGACCCAAAAACAACTTCAACAAAATCTTAGAAAAATACTTCCCTGATCTAAAGAAAGAGATGGCTATAAATATGCAAAAAGGCTATAGAACACCAAATAAACTGGACCAGAAAAGAAAATACTCTTGTCACATAATAATCAAAATACTAAATGCACAGAACAAAGAAAAAATATTAAATGCTACAAGAGATAAAGGCAAAATAACATATAAAGGCAAAACTGTCAGAATTGCAACAGGCATCTCAACAGAGATTATAAAAGCCAGAAGAGCCTGGACAGAGGTCATGCAGAACCTAAGAGCACAAATACCAGCCCAGACTAATACACCCAGTACAACTCTCAATTTCATTGATGGTGAAAGCAAGATATTCCATGACAAAAATAAATTTAAATGGTATCTTTCCACAAATCCAGCCCTACAAAGGATAACAACAGATTGAAA
>NW_022196905.1:3652973-3671174 GCF_008632895.1 Mastomys coucha
CTGGTCCTTAATTTCTCTTAACATTAATGGACTCAATACCCAATACAAAAAAAAAAATAGACTAAAAGCCTGGACACATAAACAGGACCTGGAATTTCTCTGCATACAGGAATTGCACCTCAGTGACAAAGATAGTACCTCAGAGTAAAAGTCTGAAAAAAAAAATTCCAAGCAAATGGTCCTAAGAAACAAGTGAAGTAACCATTTTAATATTGAATAAAATTGACTTTCAACCAAAAGTTATAAAAAAAAAAGATAAGGAAGGACATTTCACACTCATCAAAAGAAAAATCTGCCAAGATGAACTTTCAATTCTGAAAATCTTTGCTCCAAATGCAAGGGCACCCACATTGATAAAGGAAACTTTACTAAAGCTCAAACACATATCGAACCTCACACAAAAATACTAAGACTTCAACACCCTACTCTCACCAATGGACAGACCGTGGAAAGAGAAACTGAACAGAGACACAGAGAAACTAACAGAAGTTATAAACCAAATGGATTTTACAGATATCTATAGAACATTTCATACAAAGACAGAGAGAGAGAAGGGGGTAATATAACTTCTTCTCAGCATCTCATGGTACCTTCTCCAAAATTTACATGCAATCAGTTACAAAACAGGCCTCAGCATATACAAGTAGATTGAAATAATCCCATGCATCCTAACAGATCACCACAGACTAAGGCTGGTCTTCAATAACAACAAAAACAACAGAAAGACCACATACACATGGAGGCATAATAACGCCCTACTCAATGATAGCTTGGTCAAAACAGGAATAAAGAAAGTAATTAATGACTTTAAAATTTAATGAAAATGAAGGCACAACATACACAAACTTATGGGAAACAATGAAAGCAGTGCTAAGAGGAAAACTCATAGCTCTGAGTGCCTCCAGAAAGAAACTGGGGAGAGCATATAGTAGCAGCTTAACAGCACACCTGAAAGCTCTAGACCAAAAAGAAACAAATACATCAAACTCAGGGTTGAAACTAACCAAATAGAAGCAGAAAGAGCTAAACAAAGAATCATCAAAACCAGGAGCTGGCTCTTTGAGAAAATCAAAAAGATAGATACACCTTTAGCCAGACTAACCAGAGGGCACAGAGACAGCATTCAAATTAACAAAATAAGAAAAAAAAAGAGAGATAAAACAACAGAAACTGAGGAAATTCAAAAAATCATCAGATCATACTACAACAGCCAATATTCAACAAAAATGGAAAATCTGGAGGAAATGGACAGTTTTCTAGACAGATACCAAATACCATTAGATAAACCATCTAAAGAGTCCCAGAACCCCAAAAGAAATAGAAACAGTTCCTAATAGGCTCCCAACATACAAAAACCAAGGACCATATTGGTTTAGTGTAGAATTTTATCAGACCTTCAAAAAAGACCTAATACTAATACTCTTCAAACTATTCCACAAAATAGAAAACCACAGACTCTGAGTACTCTCTTTTGGAGACAGGATGGTTTCTGTCTAAACAGGAACTTGTAACAATTTCCTTTCATAGAAGACTTATAAGAGTTTATTTCTACTTCTATCATGTTTAGTATTTCAAATAGATTTTAAAAACTGGTTGAGTGCATATTACTTATAGCTTCAGAAGATATCATGTATGTTTAAGGGGCATTTAACTATTATAAACTATTTTGATGATTTAAAAAATGTCAATATTGAGTTGTATATTTTAAAATAAATTTTATTAGTTTAATAAAAAATAAAAAGGAAATAAAAGAGAAAATTTCTCACAAATCTATTCCTAAAACACTTCAAAATGATCTTTCACCATGATCAAGTAGTCTTCATACCAGGGATACAGGGATGGTTCAATATATGGAGATCCATCAGCTTAATACACTTTACAAACAAGCTCAAAGAAAAAACAACAACAACATGATCATTTCATTAGATACTATAAAAGCATTTAACAAAATTCACCACCCCCTCATGTTCAAAGTCTTGGAAAGATTAGGAATTCAAGGCCCATCTCCTAAACATAGCAAAATCACTATACAGCAAACCTGTAGCCAACATCAAACTAAATGGAGAGAATCTTGAAGTAATCCCACTAAAATCAGGGACTAGACAAGACTGCCCACTCACTCTCTATGTATTTTATATAGTACTCAAAGTTCTAGCCAGAGTATTTAGACAACAGAAGGAGGTTAAAGGATACCAATTGGAAAGGAAGAAGTCAAAATGTCACTATTTGCAGATGATAAGATAGTATATTTAAGTGACCCCAAAAATTCCATTCGAGAACTCCTTCAGAAGATAAACAACATATTGGCAAAGTGGCTGGATATAAAATAAACTCAAACAAATCAGTAGCCTTCCTCTACTGAAAGGAAAAATGGACTGAGAAAGAAATTATGGAAACTACAGCCTTACAATAGTTACAAATAAGTAAAATATCTTGGTGTGACTCTAACCAAGCAAGTGAAAAATCTGTACAAGAACTTCAAGTTTCTGAGGAAAAAAAATTGAAGATCTGAGAAGATGGAAAGACGACCCCCTCCATACTCATGGATAGGCAGGTTTAACATAGTAAAAATGGCCATCTTACCAAAAGCAACCTACAGATTCAATGCAATACCTATTAATATTCCAACTCAATTCTTCATAGAGTTAAAAAGAGCAATATAAAAAATCATTTGGAACAACAAAAACCTAAGACAGCAAAAAGCATTTCAACAATAAGAGAAGTTCTGGGGAAATCACCATCCCTGACCTCAAGCTCTACTAAAATGCAAAAATGATATAAAAAATGCATGGAATTGGTACAGAGACAAACAGATAGATCAATAGAATAGAACTAAAGACCCAGAAATGAACTGACACACCTATGGTCACTTGATCTTTGACAAGGAAGCTAAAATTATCCAGTGGAAAAATGATAGCATATTCAACAAACGGTGCTGACTTACATGTTGGTAGGCATGTAGAAGAATGAAAAGTGACCCATTCTTATGTCCTTGTACAAGGCTCAAGTCAAAGTGGATCAAACACCACACAAAACCAGATACACTGAATCTCTTACAAAAGAATTTGGGAAAGATCTTTGAACCCTTTGGCACAGGGGAAAATTTACTGAACAGAACACCAATGACCCAGGCTCTAAGATCAAATATAGACAAATGGGATCTCATAAAATTGAAAACTTTTGTAAAGCAAAGGACACTGTCATCAGGACAAAATAACAACCAACAGATTGGGAAAAGATCTTTACAAATGCTACATTCAATGTTTATGTCCAATATATACAAAGAACTCAAGAATTTCGACTCCAGAATACCAAATATCTCCATTAAAAATGGGGTACAGTACTAAACAAAGAATACTCAACTGAGGAATCTTGAATGGCTGAGAAGCACCTAAAGAAATGTTTAATATCCTTAGTCAACAGGGAAATGCAAATCAAAACAACCCTGAAATTCCACCTCACACCAGTCAGAATGGCTAAGATCAAAAACTCAGGTGAAAGCAGATGCTGGTGAGGATGAGGAGAAAGAACATTTCTCCATTTCTGGTGGGATTGCAAGCTGGTACATCTACTGTAGAAAACATTCTGGTGGTTCCTCAGAAAATTGAACATAGTATTAACTGATGACCCAGCTACTCCACTCCTGGGCATATACCCCAAAGATGCTCCAAAATATAGCAAGGACACATGCTTCACTATGATGAAAGCAGCCTTATTTATAATAGGCAGAAGCTGGTAACAACCCAGATGTCCCTCAAAAGAGGAATGGATACAGAAAATGTGGTACATTTACACAATGGAGTACTACTTGGCTATTAAAAACAATGACTTCAGGAAATTCACAGGTAAGTGGATGGAACTAGAAAATATCATCCTGAATAAGGTAACTGAGTCAAAAAAGAACACACATGGTATATACTCACTGACTGACAAGTGGATATTTGGCAAAAAGTTCGAAATACCTTCAATACAACTTACAGACCATATGAAGCTCAAGAAGGAAGACCCAAGTGTACTACTTAGATGAGGAAACCAAATAATCAAGGGAGGTAGAGAGAGAGAGTGGAACTTGGGAGGGAGAGAAAAGTGGAAGGGAAAAAGAGGAGGCAGGATCAGGTGTGGGAGGAGATGTAGAAAAAGTACAGAGGATCACAAAATTGAACAGAGGAATTTAGCAGTGGAGAATGGGGATTTAGGGATAGCAACCAGAAAGTCCCATGTGGCAGGAAAGCAAGAGGCTCCCAGGACCCAACAGGGCTGACATTAGCTAGAATTCCCAACAAAGGGGAGAGACCCTTTAGAGACCATATCCAGAGGTTAGGCACTGTCCCCATTTGAGTGATGGAGTTAATATTCAAAAATATTAACCAAGAATTGCTCCTGTGTAAAGGAAATACAGGGACAGAGTAGACCAGAGAATGAAGAATAGGCCATCCAGAGTCTGCCCCACCTGCTGATCCATCCCATAGGCAGACACCAAATCCAGACACTACTGCTGCTGCTAGGAAGTGCTTGCTGACAGGAACCTGGGATTGCTGTGTCCCGAGAGGCTCTGCCAGAGCTTAACGAATATAGACGCAAATGCTTGCAACCAACCATTGGACTGAGTACAGGGACCCCCATGGAGAAGTTAGGGGAAGGACTGAAGGATCTGAGGGGGTTTGTGGCCCCATAGGAAGAACAATAATATCAACCAATCAGACCCCCCAGAGAACCCAAGAAGTAAACCACCAACCAAAGAGTACAAATGGAGGGAGCAATGGCTCTAGCTGCATATGTAACAGAGAATGGCTTTATCTGGCATCAATGGTAGGAGAGGCCCTTGGTCCTGTGAAGGCTTGATGCCCTGTCATAAGGGAATGCTATGCCAATGATGTGGGAGTGTTTGTGGGTGGGGGAGTCCACTCATAGAAGCAAAGGAGAAAGAGGGTAGAATAGGGTACTTTTTGGAGAGGAAACTTGGGAGGGGGATAATGTTTGAAATGTAAATAAAAAATAACCAATGAAATTTTTAAAAAGAAAAAGAATAGTCACAAGTTAGACTTTAAAGCTGACCTGTAGTGGTTATGGTATTTAACAGAGAAGCAAAGAGCATTTATAAAAATGAATAGAGCCCCAAAGGACATGATTTTGCAAATCAACATGCCCATTATTGGAGTAATGAGTGGAAATCATTCTTAAAAGAACCTTAAAAGAAATATTGTCTTAAAACTAGTAAAGATTTAAAGGCTTGGTGTGAAAGAAAGGAACAAGATAATAAGTGAGAAACAGGAAAATAGATAAAATAGAAAATGGCAAAAAAAAAAGTCAAGATACTAAATGCACAGAATAAAGAAAGAATATTAAAGGCTGCAATGAATAAAAGCCAAATAGCATATAAGGGCAGGCCTATCAGAATTAAATGAGACTTCTCAACAGAGACACTAAAAGCCAGAACAGCCTGGACAGAAGTCATACAGACCCTACAAGAACACAAATGCCAGCCCAGGATACTATACTCAGCAAAACTCTCAATCAAAATTGATGAGAAAAATCAAAATGTTCCAGCCCATTTGTCTTTAAAGATAATCCTATAAAATTTTAAATTGAAAGCAATTTAGGATTTTGGAGATGGCTCAGTGTATAAAATGACTGCTTCAGATTCCCAGAACACATTTAGCACCCAAGCATAATTGTATCTATTCTACAGTTCAGCATGTCCCTACCCTGGCAGGGAGACAGGAGGTGGGGATAAGAGAACTGTCAGAACTCAGGAGTCAGGAGGTTTTTATTAAGCAGAAATAACAGAAATGATACTGTTTCAAACATATTGGAAGACAAACGCTGACACTAGAGACAGTGTTTTGTTCTCCACACAAACCCTTTGGCACTTGCATGGTGCCTGCTCTCATGTACTCAAACACAGATACTACCCTTACATACACACAGAGAGACAAACATACACACGCAAATCAATCAACAGTACAAATACTGTTTCCAGAGAACTGAAATGTATAAATATTATCTGACTTTTACTTAAAGCAACAATATCCAAACTTTCAAGCCTGATAAGAATGAAACCAAAATAAAGCCAAAAATCGATGCACCAGTATACTTAAGAATCATTAAATTTAAAACATGAAGGCAAATATATATTCCAATCTTATATTTAAAAATACAGGTGGTGCATCCTGACCAGATCAAGTGTTATCTGATATAACCCTCTATTTTCAAGTGTTACCATGGAAGGCCAGTGTAACATTAGAAAGTCTCTAAGTGATGTTTTAATGAGTTTATGTTCAAAAGAACAAAATATGTATTATCTTAATAGAGAGACTATTTTCTAACCTTTTTGGATTTGAAAATCCAATCTCTATTGTATACATAAAATGAATTTTCCTTTATATGAAAGAGTGAATACATAAAAAATGGTAAGCATTTTCAAATTATTAAAGTTTCAAAATATTATCTATTCATTATGTATCAAGTCAAGATTACTCTATCATTATTTCCATTAAGGTATTATTCTGTCCTACTCATAATGGAATGATGAAAATTACAATATAAATAAAGTAATAACTTTTACTTTTCTCACTCCTCTGTGAGTATGTGTGTGTGTGTGTGTGTGTGTGTGTCAGAGAGAAAGAGAGAGAGAGAGAGAAAGAGAGAGAGAGAGAGAGAGAGAGAGAGAGAGAGAGAGAGAGAGATATGGGTGCTTTCAAAGGTTAAATAAGGGTATTGAATCCCTTGGAGCTAGAGTTACAGTTTTGAGGCTTCTGATTTGGATGGTGAGAATAAAACTCACTTTGGTTCTCCGAAAGACCTGCCAAGTCTTTTTAGCCTCTAAGCTATCCAGCCCCCAAGACAAATAAATATCAAAAAGTTTCAAAATATAACCATAGAAGGAAGGACATTATTGTTATTTACAAAGTTTACTGTTTGCCACACAGCTAATATGCTGACAAACCATTCAAATAAAAATTTTAAAAATTCTAAGAAGTCACAAAATAAATGGATTTGGTTTCTTAATTTATTTTCCCTGAGAACTATGAGACTGGTTATACTTTACAGAAAAAGAAATATTGGAAATTAAAATTGAAAATGAAATTTACACTGATCAGATTGACTGGCAAAAATGTGTAACTGCAAGTTATAAAACCAAAACTTTGGAAGCAACTAATGTATTTCCCAACAGGAGAATGGATACAGTTGTGCAGCATGATTAACTCATCATCATGCCAACGTAGAAAGTTAATCAATAGTCCTACCTAGTAGGGACACCAAGAATTACAGTAATCTTAAAATAATCAGCATGTCAATATATTCTCCAAAGTATAATTGTGACATTTATATCCTGGATACAACCAATAGTTGTCTAGCTGAACTTGAAATCTGGGCAGTAGGATCAGATTTATGTCTGGTACTTGTGTTCATAGCCAAATACTAATGTTTGGTGAGACCATGGAATCTGAGGTAGCTAATATTGCCAATTTTCAAAGCCAGCATAATTTCTGCTTGTATCCTATTTACTTACACTCAAAGAGAAGTGTCTCTCATCAAAGCTTCTTTATACAGAAGATAGAGACAATTACAGAAATCCACAACTGTTCAAAAAGCAGAGCGCAATGGACCATGGGACACTTAGTTCCAATAGATGCATCCATATAAGTATCCTCAGACTATCATAGAAGAGCGGTGGAACTATTGGAAGAACTGGAGAACTGGGTGATCTGTTGTGAGATAGTATTGTCTACACGACCAAGGCAACTATTATAAGGACAGCATTTTATTAGGGTTTGCGTACAGGTTCAGAGGTTCAGTTCTTTCTAATGACGGTGGATACATGGCACTGTCCATGTGGACATGGTGCATGAGAATCTGAGAGTTCTACATCTTTATTTAAAGGCTGCTAGAAGACTGAATTCCAGGCAGATAGAACAAGAGTCTTAAATCTCCCACCCATAGTGACACACCTACTCCATCAAGGCCACACCCATTCCAACAAGGCCATACTTCCTAATAGTGCCACTCTTTGAGCCAAGAGTATAGAAACCATCACATATATTAATTCATTAAATTTATTATATTCATTAATTCATGTAATGAATATACATAACATATATTTAAGAAAAATAGGTTATGAAATTTGGAAAGGGTAGAGTGGGGAGTGTTTAGAGAAAAGAAATAGAGAGGGAATTCACAGAAATATAATGTTTATATATGAAATTTAAAAATGAATATACTATTTTTGCATATGAATCCAGGAGGAATATTAGGAATCTATTGTATGACATGGGTGATTTATAATTTCTGCACACAGAATTACCGCTATTCACAGCATAACTTATAATATAGTATTTATAGATGAGTACATTGAATGTTAAAATCTTTTAAAATAATACCTTTTAATTCTGATAGTAATAATGCTTGGGCAGTTACATGTGCAGTGGTGTGTACTAAACAGGAGAATCCACAAGTGTTCCCATAGTAACTTCAATCCTTTATCTACTAAGCTGTTGATGTATTGGTTAATATCCACCCTATTAATATTATACACATACTTAATTTTTTGACACGTTGCAATGTTATACAATCTAACTTTTACACACACACACACACACACACACACACAAATGCTGCCTTGTCCATAAACTACAAGGAGGAAATGAAGGAGGTAGCACATTTCTCTTTTCTTGGTTACTGACTTAATTCACTGATGGTCTAAGTCACCTATCTACTAAAAAACACAAATACCAACACAATTTTCACTACCTGGACTACAATGAATAAATACAGATTTAGTGTGTTTTTATGTACCTTATATTACAATACTTTAAATAAAATTTTATCATGAGAGGAATATTCTATATATTCAAAAGTACTGAAATCAGCCACCGTGAAATTAATCTATATTATATTGAAAGATATTTATAGATTAAAGTTTCTATATAAAAACAAAAGTAGGGGCCAGGTAGAGGACTCTGTGAGAATATGTACCTACTTCTGAACTTGATAACCTGAATTTCATACCCAAGATTTATATAATACAGGAGAGAACTGACTCATAGAAGTTGTCCTATGATAATGCATAATACCTGAAAATCATGGTACCTGCTACACATGGACAAAATAAACAAAGTAAATAAATAAGTGAAAAAAGAGTGAAGGAAATTAGTTTGCATTTAAATGGTTAAAGGCAATTATTTTTTATTATCAGTTTTAATGAAAACTGCATCATGGGATGTGTTCTTCTCTTGCTAAAAATATTGTCGATTACCATAAAGAAATATTTTTAGTACCTCTTTAATGTTTTGTAATGATAACACAATTATATCATTTCCTCCTGTGGATAGGTCCTGCATAAAAATGGTGGATCCATTTGGATCCAAATCAATGAGTAGGATCTCTGTTGAAATAGGATTAAGTTGGCTGCACAGACATCAGATAACTTTAAGTTCAAAATCTTTATGAGTGAATTAAGTTGTCATTTGAAAATATGGGCAAAATATATATGTACAAATGAAGGTGGTATTCCAGCATATAGAGAAAAGTCTGAAATAAAAACAAAATAAATACTCACCAAGCATGAATGTAAGCATGGTAGAGGATAAAGTGTCTAGGTATAAACCTGGTAGATACTGCTTCTGACTGAGTTTTCTTTTGAAAACATAATTTTTGAATGAGGCTTAACATTTTTAGTAATGTCTATCTAGATAACAAAAGATCAAGTAAATATGATTGAAGTCTATTTAACAATAAAAAGTGATTAGATATAAATCACTTGGTGTGGTCTTTATTATAGACAGAGATAACAGGAGAAAAAAATAAAGTTAGGAAGTTTGTGAATAACAGATGTCCAACTCTGTTAGTACTCAGGATTAAAATTGTTACTGAAATTCTGAATATTTGTGCATGAGGCCCAGTATAGTTATATACTGTCTCTCAAAGTCACACATCACTTCTCAAGATATCTGTATATCTTCTTTATTCTCTTTTCAAATAATATCACAAAAACTGCAATTTTGTTTTTCATCATCTTACTTTATTTGAATAATCATGCCCCCAAAATGTACTTTCCCTACGCAGTATGTGATTATTCTTATTACAAAAGCAATCTTCCCATCTATATTAAAATACTTATTAACAAAGCACTACAGTCATAACAAAGCATCTTTATCCAATAACATACACAAATGTGGGACTTCTTATAAGAACAGACATTTCTGTAGCTTAATATTCAGGACTGCAAGAAAAGAAATCAGAATGGCAATATATCCAATGTAACAATAACTTCCTTGATTTCTTACCTTTTTCCAACAAAAAAATTTGATTGCTAGTCTCCTTTATGACCAGAATGTCTTCTCTGAGAGGATAAGCAATACAAAAAGACCAAAACAAACAAACAAACAAACAAACAAAAAGATAAGGGTGGGTGGATAAATTCAGTTCTTTACCATCTTAAACCAGAGTAACTACAGTAGCTAGAAATGAATAAATCATGATGTAATGATGAGACAGGGTATGAATTACTCATGTAGAAGGATTTGAAAGTCATTCCAAGAAATTTGATCTTTATTTTCATCACAGTATTAAGGCAGTCTGTGTGTGTGTGTGTGTGTGTGTGTGTGTGTATCTGTGTGTGTCTGTGTGTGTACTCCTGTGTATGTGGCTGCTGTGTTTATGAGTAGGGATTCACGTTTATGTGGGTGCATATGTGTAGATGCATGTACATGTGTATACATGTGCATATAGAGGCCAGAAACCATTCATTTAAGTTGCTCTGGAAGAGATTTTCTAGGTAAATGTTTTGTCAACTTAACAGAAGCAAATTACTTGGAATGAGGGAATATCATCTGAGAAAATGTCTTTATAAGATTGGTCCTAGGCAAGCCTATAGGATTTTTTGTTTATTCATTGATATGGAAAATCTCAGATCATTGTGGATGGTACTATTTCTGGCAGGTGGTCCTGAGTTCTATAAGAAAAGAAACTAATTAAGTCATGGGGTATAATCCAGGAAACAACACTCCTCCATGTTCTCTGTGTCTGTTCCAGCTTTCATGTTGGGACCTTGACATTCTATCCTAACGTTCTTTGATGATGAAAAGTGATGTAGAAGTGTAAGGGAATTAAATCCTTTCCTCCTAAGCTGATTTTTCTCATTGTGATTCATCACAGCAATAGAAACTTTATCTAAGACAGGAGTCATTCTCTATGGTTTTGTGAGATAGGTTCTTGGTGAGCAATGAAAGCCCTGACTGGATATGTAAAGAACAGATGAGGATTCGCCAGATTGATTTCCAAAGTGGTATTACAGGCTAACAGTACCACCAGAAATGGAGCAGTGTTCCTCTTTCACCACATCCTCACCAGCATCTTCTGTCATCTGAGTTTTGGATCTTAGCCATTATGACTGGTGTGAGATGGAATCTTAGGGTTGTTTGGGTTTGCATTTTCCTGATGACTAATTATGTTGGACATTTCTTTGAGTGCTTCTCAGCCATTCAAGATTCCTCAGTTGAGTAGTCTTTGTTTAGCTCTGTACCCCATTTTTAATAGGGTAATTTGGTTTTCTGGAGTCTAACTTCTTGAAGTCTTTGTATATTTTGAATACTAGCCCTCCATCAAATGTAAGGTTAGTAAAGATCTTTTGCCAATCTGTGGTTGCCATTTGGTTCTTTTGACAGTTTCCTTTGCTTTACAGAAGCTTTTCAATTTTATAAAGTCCCATTTGTCAATTGTTGATCTCGGAGCATTAGTTGCTGGTGTCTGTTCATGAAATTTTCCCCTGTGCCAATGTGTTTGAGGTTCTTTCTCATTTTCTCTTCTGTTAGATTCAGTGTATCTGGTTTTATAGGAAGGTCCTTGATGTACTTGGTCTTGAGCTTTAAGGAGATAAGAATGGATCAACTTGCCTCTGCTACATGGTGACTGCCAATTGAACTAACACCATTTGTTGAAAATGCTGTCTTTCTTCCACTGGATGGGTTTGGCTTTTTTGTCAAAAATTAAGTGACCATAGGTGTGTGGGTTCATTTCTTAGGCAATGCAAATAGTTCAATCTGAAGACCCAACTATACCACAACTGGACACAAACCCAAAAGATGCTCCAACAAATTACAAGGACACATGCTCCTCTATGTTTATAGCAGCCTTATTTATAATAGCCAGAAGTTGGAAGCAACACAAATAAATGTTTCTCATCAGAAGAATGGATACAGAAATTGTGGTACACTTACACAATGGAGTCCTACTCAGCTATTAAAAACAATGATTTCATGAAAAAAAAAAAAAAAGCAGGCAAATGGAGGAAACTAGAAAATTTCATCCTGAGTTAGATAAACCAAACCCAAAAGAACATACATGGTTTGTACTCACTGATAAGTGGATTTTAGCCCCAAAGCTCAGAATAGCCATGATATAACTCACAAATCATATGTAGCTTAAGAAGAAGGAAGACCAAAGTGTAGTTACTTCAATCATACATATGCTGGGGAACAAAATAATCACAAGAGATAAAGAGAGGGAAGGACCAGAGAGGGAGATAGCAGATGGAAACAAAAAAAGGGAGGGGGGCAGGACAGGTATTAGAAAGGACAGGAGATAAGTACAGAGAATCTGGAAATTGAATAGAAATATGTATTAGAGAGGGATGGGGAATTAGGGTAGCCACTAGAAAGTCCCAGGGAAGTGAGAAGCTCCCAGGAGCCAATGGAGATGACTTTAGCTAAAATATCCAACAAAGGGACAATAGAACCTGTAGAGACTATTTCCAGTAGATAGTCAGGCCCCCCAGTTGAGTATGGGGCCACACACACATCTCAAAATTTTAAACTTAGAAATGTTCCTTTCCAAAGGAAAGATAGGGACAAAAAAAATGGAACAAAGTCTGAAAGGTAGGCCATCTAGAGACCATCCTACCTAGGGATCCATCCCATTTGTCAACAAACCCCCACACTACTGCTGACCTCAAGAAGCACTTGGTGACAATAGTCTGATATGGCTGTTCCCTGAGAGGTTCTACCAGCACCTGACCAATACAGATGCAAGATACTTACAAGCAACCATCAGACTGAGTCCAAGGACCCCAAAGGAAGAGCTTGGGATAATAATTAAGGAGCTGAAGGAGATTGGAACCCCAGAGCTCCCAGAGACTAAACCACAAACCAAAGAGTATAAACGGAAGGAGTCGGGACACCAGATACATATATTGCAGAGGAAGATCTGACATCAATGGGAGGGGAAGTGCTGCAGGCTGACCCAGTTGGGGTCCCTCAACCCAGGGAGAGTAAGGGTTCCCTTACTCAGGTGAGCAAGGAGTCAGCGAGTGACAAATAGACACAAACACAAGAGAATGCTGAATGTGAGTGTAAATTCTCAAAGTAAGCATCAGACTTTTATAGTCATTACAGAAGAAATAATGAAGTTAGGTAATGCAACAGTCAAGGTACATCAAGGTCATCTGATGCATAATGATTCTTTAAACAAAACAGAAAAATACATACATGAAAATAGGCAAGAACTAGATAGTGGTTACAACTGAGATAAAGTGAGCCTTATCTAAAGTACTCTAGTTCCTTTTTAGACCACAACCCACCTTCTTCCTAGACCAGTATAAATTTCTGTAAATGGAAATGACTCAGTTATTATTCTAAGTATTTGTGGGGGAACCTGTATTTACCAAAGGAGCTTACCAACTTTCTTCAATTAAGTAATGTAGTCTGCCATATGTGACTGTAATGAGAATTCTAAGTTTACTTTGTTGAATTTGCCCTGGGATTATTAACTCTTGTCCAGTAAACTGCAATGCCTGTTTTCTCTCTTTTAACACTGGAGGCATTTTGTCTGAATAAGTAACATTCTTACGAAATTCCAAGCTAAGGGTGGGCTCAGCAGTTGACTAGGTTGTTGGAACACTGGTGGAGGCCGGGAAACAATGTCCAGCCTAACTTGGCTATTTGTCAAATCATTCCTTGAGGACACCTCTATACCTATAATAAAACAATACTGAAAGAAAGTATGCAAAGACCTTCCATTGACTATCACAAGGACAAATCTGGACCACATCCATGCTACAGGACACCAAGAATCCCCAGGAGGCCAGTTTTCTTGAAACTTTTTGTCTCAGGACTGCAGCCAAACTTGTCATGCAGACTGCACTAGAGTGGGTGTGGCAGGGAAGGATGCTTGATTTCACAGCATAGGGTGATACTAGAGGGATGAGGCTGGAGTGGGTGAGTGGGTGGAAGAGCACCCTTCTAGAGGCAAAAGGCAGGTAGGAGGAGGGGTGGGATGGGGGTTGGTGGAGGGATAACAGGGAAGGGGGATATGATTTGAAACATAAACAAAATGATTTTTAAAAAGAACAGATGAAGTCATGAGTGAATATATATTATGGACATGGACACAACCATGTCATAGACCCAGTTCCTTAATCCCATGGGAATAGCAAAGAAGGATGGCAAAGCCTTTCTTCCATCTTAGTGACAATACTGAGAGTCTGCAAAAACTCTTGAGTGTTTAGGAATTATTAATCAGTGTTTGTGAAATTAGGAACTTCAACTTCTAATTCTGAATGTCTCAAGCCTGAGAGATGGTTAACCCACAAAAACCTCATCCTGAAACTACCAAATTCCTTCTGCTGAGGTGTATAATAATCTCACTGATTTCTTCGTTGTTGGAGTAGTTTGTAAGACTCCATCAAAGCATGCAGAGGCCACTTGAACTGAGATTTCTGTACATGTTTAGGTGTCTGATCTTTTCTTTATTCCCAGAACATTTGAACATGTTTCTCTCCTCCCTACTTAAGAGGACGTGGTGTTAAAAGAAGCACATCAAGTGCAAGTTGCATTAACTGTTGAGCAGACAGGACCAGGTCAATCACAATGAGAAGGGAGCATAGAAGATCCCCTAAGTCAAGAACATAGGCTATACTAAGAGTGGGTGTTCAGCAGTATTGAGGACCACTGGAAAGTCAGACACATCCTGAGTGTGAAATGCAGCTTCCTGTTGACAGTGAGAACTCAGAGAGCAGCCGGAAGGAGATGTTGCTGCCTGTGAAAATGCTCATTCTTTACTTGCTAAAAAGGCTGGAAGAAATGTATGCTTCTGTGTGGGGTGAGGTGAAGTTTACTGACTTTCTAAAGCAGGTGTCATTGATGATTCAACTGGTGAGTCTGGAAAAGATATCAAAGGAAAAGGAGCTAGACACTCCAGAAGGAACCACTGACCAGCACTGGAATTAAATTAGATTTTTTCTGCTGTTGCTTTCTTAGCATGGTTTTCCATGGCAACCAAGATTAGATAGCTCTGTTAGGTGAACAGGTCACTGTAATTATAGCCATTCATCTCATTGTTTTACTTGACAGACTAAGAAAACTATTATTATTTAGGAGTCTAATAAAATTTTGTAAAACTTTTATTATTTTCATACAAGTACTTAAAAATTATTCTGCATGTCAGAAATGAAATACATTTTAAAATAAATTCCAAGTAAGGATTATGTAGTACAGTATAAAAGAGTAACTGATCTTTGGGTAGGATACTATCATGAATTTTAAGAATAGAGAACATATTATGTCCTGATGGAGAACAAAATGTTTTAAATTTGATGGCTTTACAAATCAAATAGAAGGACTTGGGAGATGGTTGACTCATAAGAATGTGCATCATGCAAGCATAGGGACTTGTTTATGCTCTTCAGAACATGCATATCAAGGCTGGATTTTAGGCAGGAGCTTGTATTCTCAAAGCCAGGAAGGTAGAGATATATGGAACCTGGAGCTTCAGCCAGGTTATTTAATGCCAATGAGAGATCCTGCCTCAAATAACAAGCTAGATGGCCGTGGAGGACTGGCATCTAAGGTTGACTCCCACATGCATGTCCCTAGACATGAAAAAAGACATGTACACAAACACACAACACACACACATACACATACACACACACACACACACACACAGAGAGAGAGAGAGAGAGAGACACCACAAATACACACAGAAAAATTAAAAAATAGTCAGAGGTAAAATATAATTTTAAAGGCTCAGATTATATGTGTATACTGCTTGTTAAAGAAGAGACTGAACAAATAAATAGAATATATAAATATAATTATATTTTAAAATTTATAAAAGGAGTATTTTTTGAAATGATGTTCATCTTGTTATTAATTACTAAAGTACTTTTATCACTAGAATTGAAATTTCCCAAGCAGCTTTTGGTAATGGTGTAGATGTTCAAACTGTTATGGATTCTGGTCCAGTGAATGACTCATGTGGGACTGATATGTTTTGAGAAGTCATAGTTATTTTTCATCCACAATTCATGTGCCAAATATTTTAGTAGAATATTAAATGGATTGTGCTTTGATTTCAAGGAAAACATGTCAATAAACTGTGCAGGTCTAGACCTTAATCTATCCCTAAAATTTCCTATTGATATTTTATAAAATGCTCTAACTCACAAGCTTTTTGAAGTAAAAATGAAAAAGTCAACATCAATTTAATTGAGAAAGTATAGTCTAAATCTGCAACCTGTAAAAATCATAGGCCATCAGTACATTACAGAACCAAGAGAAAAAAATAAAAGCCTAATTATTCATTAAATATTTACTGTAATTCAGGGAATAGTTTGATTCACTTATGTTTATTTCCTGGAAAGATAATACAAGTTCAGATTTCTCTGAGCTCTGAGATCCTAATTAATGTTGGTCATTTGTTCTGAGCCTTAAGTATTTGAAAGTGAGATTGCTTACTTGTGTGCATGTATGACTTGTCATGTGAAATTAAATGAGTGTCACTCGAGAATGTGATGTTCTAAGTTTTACAGAGAATCAAAAACTTGACTTAAGAGATGTTACTATTTCAGAAACCTAGTTAGGGAGAGAATTCTATGGTCTAGGAGGACTATGAGTGTCCTCTCCACAGTTGTGCTCATGCCACCTCACACCAGGTGGCATATTAAAAATTCTTCCTGTTTAAGCAGTTCAACTGTCTCAGATGATGCTATCTACGAAGCCAGAGCACTCATGCTATGGTGTAAAGTTTAAATTTCCTCTCTGAGTGCCACTCTGTTTCTGTCTGTATATCTGTCTGTCTGTCTGTCTCTGTCTCCTACCTCTGCCTCTCTTTGATATCCACACTTGCACCTCTTTTTCTCTCATACACATGTACACACATACCATATCATAAACTAATAAAGTATTTAACCTTTACTTTTAGTTTTGTTTATTGTCCCATTTCCCTCTATTTGTCATGTAAATAAAGAACACATGCCAGAGAAGTTGAAAGTACTAATGTAAGTAATAAAATACATCAATGAATAACATAAATTGGAATAGGAAGCAAAAAAACCTAAAATATAAGCTATTATATTCCTAAGCTCTATAATTAGTCAACTTGGAATGTGAAATATAGTAAATGATTGAATCAGTGCATAATGAAACAAGCATAATTTGATTTATAAAGATATTAACTTAAAAATTCTCATTTACATTAAGAACATGAAAACTGGGTCATGATGATGTAAATGAAACTGTAACTCTTCCCTCTCATCAAATACTGTGTACATACCCCTCAGACCAGATTTCAGACAGAGGTATCTGAAATGGCTGGCAACACAATTCTTATGTCTTTCTTGGGCTTTTCCCTTCAAAAATTCAACTCTAGTTTGTGACTTTTATGCTTCTGAATACTCTATGATCCTGGTAACAAAGGCCTTAGATTTATTCGATAAGGATACTTGAGTAAAGCAACTCCCTTTAAAGCCATGATGACAGTGACCTCAAACTGCTAAGTTGGAAATGGAAACAAGGAAATGCAACATTTGCTATTCGCATTCCTAAAAGATTGATAACATTTGTGTATCTACTGTGGTGATTATGCATTGATAAAGTGAAGCTGTTGACACTGGGTAGCTGCTCAGAATGATGAAGTTGGGACTCACTATGTGATAACTGTCTACTCCAAATAAATGCTTAAGAATTGATAAAAATGTAAAACCAAACAGAATAACTTACCAGTTAGTATTGTCCTAGTACCTTTTCCTCCTGCATTCAAGTGGAAAACGTAGTTCTGGGACTGGATCACAAGCCAAAGCAGCATAGTACAATTCTTGTACCTATAAGAAACTGTAACAGCCAGGTGATGGTAGTGAACGCCTTTAATCCCAGCATTTGGGAGGCAGAGGCAGGTGGATTTTTGAGTTCGAGGCCAGCCTGGTCT
>NW_022196905.1:3671243-3685965 GCF_008632895.1 Mastomys coucha
AAAAAAAAAAAAAAAAAAAAAAAAGAAAGAAAGAAAGAAAAGAAAAAAGAAAAAACAAGAAACTGTTACATGTAGAAAATTTTTCCTATCAGTGATGAAAAGTTTTGATCAAAACTTTTAAATCTATATAATATATTATGCTTTATACTGCATTCCATATTCTATAGTTTTTTAAACATATTTATCCTATATTGTTGTATAATTTTATATATGTTAATACTTAATGGACATTGCGCTATCTTTCCATCATCATTCTTTCAAATACCTGAGACAAATAAATTTAGAAAGAGAACATTTCACTTTGTCCTAGACCCTGGTGCTTTTGGATCTGTCAGGAGTGTGTGTGGGCAGAGAGCATGTGATGGAGCAGAGTTGATCACCCTTTGGTTAGATAGAAAGAGAGAGTAAAGAGTGAAGAGTCCTATAGTCCCCTTCAAAACCATAACAGTAACCACAGACTCCCGACTGTGCTCTATGTGTTAAAGATGTTTTTGCACTACCCTCAACAGCCTCAGACTTGGGAAATACCATGTATACCAGAACAGAGTATAGTCTACGACCTTTCACTTTTCATTCTCATTAATTTCTGGTGACAGAATATGCTAAGCTCAGTTTATACTCAAATGTGTTGTACTTGAAAGAACCATCTTGCTCCAAAATCAGAAAATTTTATTTCTTCATATTACTCAGGTTTAAACTTAAACATCATCTCTATAGCAACTTTCTTTTTCTAACTAAACTGACTATTACCTCACAACCTCTTTATACCATTAACGTCCTTCATCTATTGTATACCATTTCTAGTATCTGAAATATATATTTATTTATTCTGTTTTCCTCCTCTTCTCTCACAAATTTCATAGGAGCATGGTTAGAATGTTCCTTCTGGGTCTAGGAAAGAGATTATAGACACAATTTGAAAGGCATTAATGTATAAAATTTACTAAATAATGTATTCATCACTACAGTAAAGTTTTGAACATTTTATGGGTATAGAATGGAACTCTGTATCCCTTCCCTGCCCATTTTCCAAGTCTCCTTAAATCCCAAGTGACCATTAATCTTTATAGCCTGTAGTTTTATTTTGGATACTTCATATCCCTAAAATCATATTGTATGTGGTGTTTTCACTTTTGTAACAGGCTCCTTTCATTTGGCTAAGCCTTCTAATATTTACACACACACACACACACACACACACACACACACACACACACACACACAACCACAGGGAGAGAGAGACAGAGACAGAGAGAGGTGGGATTTCTTTTTATTGCTGAACAACTTCTATTGTATGTAAGCACCACATTTCATTTATCCACTTCTCAGTTGATAAATTATTTTCTCCTCAATATTACCTACCATATAAAAAGTACTGTTGTATATAACTGCAGAATAATTTACATAGATTTAAGTTTTCCTTTATCATATATACTGCACATGTATTTTTGAGTATATATAATTGATTGATTCTATGTCAGCATGAGGTGATCTATGAGCTAATTTCAGAGCTCTGGCACCACTTTAGAGATTCAAAAGTAGAATAACAGGTCTGTCTAACTTTCAATATTATCAAGAACCATCTCTAACGTATGTTTTTGATTGGAGTCATTATAGCAAGTGTGAAAGCAAATAATATTTTTTTAACTATAAAACACCTGTTTATCCAGGTACAAGTTAATATAAAAATCATAAATAGTCAATCCAATTTGGGCATTTTTTCTATTTTTATAAGATTTAAAATCTAATTACACAAGTTTGGGAACTAATTTGGATAACAGCTTCTATTTAGAGTAAATCTATTTAGAGAATGGTGTTACTGCCAGTGTTATGATCTTGATCATCACACGGCTTGAGATGGACCAGAACAGGCCAAACAGTTCCATGTGAGGCAAGGTAGCAGTGGAAAGAAAAGGGGGAAAGAGAAAGAGAGGGATCAAGGAGACCTTTCTTTATATATGGATGATGTC
The DNA here is from genome assembly GCF_008632895.1 of Mastomys coucha. Lineage (NCBI taxonomy): Eukaryota > Metazoa > Chordata > Mammalia > Rodentia > Muridae > Mastomys > Mastomys coucha. Next base: position 3,673,214 of record NW_022196905.1, read on the forward strand.
ATAATCACAGGTAGAGGTGGGAGGTGAGCCGAGTGGATTCTAGGAATATGTTGGCTGTTGTCTGGTCAACAGGTTGAGGGTCCCACCTATATGATGTCATGTGCTTCAGAGGTCCTGATACCAACATACCTCCCTTCTTGTTATTATAAAGAGAAAGAAAAAAGAGGGACAGGGGGAAGCCCATGATAAAAAGAGAGTGAGAGCATCTTGTCTCTTAAGCTGCTTCCTGCTGTCTAAGGGCATTGTAAATTTTTGGGTACAGCTGACTTCCACCATTGGAATTCATTTGGTAAATGTTCACATCAGGTTCCTCTGTGGACAGCTGCTTTTCTGTGGGCAGTGGCTGGTAATCTGTAACAGGAGCTGATTTATAGTTCAGTTAGGAATTTTTTGTATTTGTCATTGAAGGAATGTAGAAACAAGATTAATGAGGCCAGGAGAAAATAATACCAGAAGGATGGCTAGAAAAGGCATTACAAAAGGGAGTATCCACTTCCATATAGGGTTTTTGAAAATCCCAGAAATGGAGATCTCACATTCCCTGAAATTCTTTATGTCTGATTGTAGCTCCTGGATTTTATTTCTCACTCTCCCAGATTGGTTGACATAGAAGCAGCATTCTTCTTTGAGGAACAGGCAAAGACCACTTTCATTAGCTGTCAGGACATCTAGCCCCCATCTGTTCTGAAGCACCACAGCTGCCAAAATAAATTGATCTGTTTCTGGATAGCAAGCACAATTTAGGTCATTTCTTGAATATCATTTTTAAACTGGGAAGTGAATGTATTATATTGAGTCATGGAAGTTATCCCTGGAATTCCAGTACCAACGCCTATGGCTATTCCCAGAGCAACTAAGAGTGGCACGACCTGAACTGCCCTCTTTTGTTGGGCAGCTATCATTATCTACAACTGGGATTGGCAAAAACTTGTTTCCCTGGGTTACTCACAGTTCAGGGGAAAGGAGCACCAATGTGAAAACTCCTGACCAGCTGGAGGGTAGGGATCATATGACTGAGTGTGGCAAAGTATTGACTTGTTCTGGACTGCAGAGCATTGTTGCAGAGATGATAAATCCAAGGTTATGGTTCTATTGCAGTTTAGGGAACTTAGTGTTCCTACAGAACATGTCCCAGAGGACTTAAAACAGTTTCCCATAACAAACAGAGGGATAGAGGTAAAGATGGAGTCAGGGAAACATCAGAGTCAGGGCAGCTGACAGAAGGTGAGGTAAAGTTACTTGGCAGTCTCATCAGAGAGGCTGTAAATGACAATTGTTAATTAATTCCATGGGGTACACATAACCAACAATATTTAAAGTGACCAGGCCTGGTGACATACCTGTTGGTATGCCAAGGTATCCCGGACCTAGTAATGTTCCTGAACTGCGAGGGGAGCTGTACCTGGAAGAAGAACAGGTGGGAACAAAGGAGAGGGAGGCCTTGCAAGTCTTTTGTCAAAGCCCCGTTTAATTACTGTTCAATGGCCAGTATTTATACAGAAAGAAGAAAATGAGGAGAGGGTGAGGGGATCAAAGGATGAGAAGGGGGAACATTTGTTCAGTTAGGAGTCTTGAGACATTAAGAGTCTTGAGACATCTTGCAGCCTTATCTCGAGAAGCGGTCTTTGATGTTGGCTCCAGGCACCCCTCAGTAGGGTGCCTTCTCAGCTTGAATTAGCACTTTCTCAAGAGGGAAGGTTGTAAAGCTTTTTCCTGGGAAGGGAAGTGTCCCTTTGTCACTCTCTTAGGAAAAAAGGTGTTTAGTAGGTCTCTTGGCTCCAGATGTCTCCACCAGAGATCAGGAGTGGGTTTGAGTGCTTTGGTTTCCAACACCAAGGTCAAGGTCTGAAGCAAAAGGCAAAATTACAGGTTAGTGCCATTGGTGATGTCGAAGAGGTAAGGACCTCAGAGGAATATGAAGTCTTCTATTAGAGCTACCTGAAGTTACAGAACCCTGGAGGGAGCTAGAGCCTGTAATTCTTTGTAAGTTAGGAGCTATGACAGGTTATGAGAAGCGAGGACAGTTATAGCCAACCCCCAGGTTAGTTTTTTTTGATTCTAGAATAATGAGTTCAGCAGCTCTTAAGGTACAAATACAAGGTGCCAATCCCTGGGTGGTTAGATCTAGCTTTTGACAAGTATGCTACAAGTACAAAACATCCTAGTTTGTGACTTAAGACTCCAAGGGCAAATCCCACCTTTTGAGTTATATAGAGGGAGAGCCTGTTGAAGCCTCTGAAAGGGCTTGGTAACAGGTTGAGGAAAGGTTCTTGGGTGGGGCCTAATGCTCCTTCATATAAGGGGTAAGAAAGAAGGGAAAAGGAAGGAACCCTGGAACATAAAAAGCTAGCAATTCCAAGGAATGATAAAATCTCTTCCTTTGTAGAAGGGATAGTTAGAGAATGAATCAGGTTCTTTTGATTTACTAAAGTAATAGCCTTGTGGGTTGGGGTAATTGTTAGTCCCAAATAGGTGACCTGAGGAGTGGACAGTTGGATTTTAGAAGATGAGACCCTGTAGCCTTGACTGGAAAGGAAATTTAGAAGAGCAGAGGTGTGAGCTTGGCTAATCTCTAGAGAGGGGCTACAGAGAAGGACATCATCTGTATAAAGTACACTGTTAGATTTAGAGAGAGATAAAGAGAGTAAGTCAGAAGCCAGGGCCTGGCCAAGTAGGTGGCCAAATAGGTGTCCTGAAATCCTTGAGGTAGAACAGTCCAGTTAGGTTGAGTAGAAAAGGGCGTGTTGGAGTCCATTCAGGTAAAGACAAATATGTTCTGTGACTGGTTGTCAAGAGGGATAGAGAAAAATACATCCTTGAGATCTAGAAGTAAGAAATGGGAAGTCCCCAAGGGGATAGTGGAAGGAAATGTATAAGGATTAGCCACAACAGGATAGAGGTGTACCACTGCAGAATTAATACATCTGAGGTCTTGAACCAGGTAATGGGTACCATTAGGTTTCTTAACTGCTAGTATAGGGGTACTAAAAAGTTAAGAGGTGGGGTGAAGGAGTTTTTTTCCTTAAGTGGTCAAAAAGGATAGGCTTAAGTCCTCTGAGGCTCTGGAGAAAGAGAGAGAATATTGTGCTTGGTTTATGTACCTGGTAGAGTCCAGTAACTGGATGACAATAGGAGAGTGATGTTTAGCAACGGAGGAGCTCCAGATGTCCCAAACTTGGGGGTTCAACTGAGAAGCTAGTAATGGAAACAACATGTTAATTTTAGTAGGTTGACTGGCTAGAAGAAGGAGCAGAGGAACTTGCTAGCTAGCTTAGGTTTAGGTTAATGGGAAAAGCAAAGGAAATAGAGGCTCCCAACTTAGCTAAAAGATCCCTTCCCAGTAAGGGATCAGGACATATCAGCACTACCAAAAAGGAATAGGTGAGGGGTACACCCATAAAAATGCAACTAAGTGATGGGGTCTGATGAGAAAGATAATGTTGTCCTCCTATCCTGAAGAGAAGAAAATGAAAAGGTGAAGTGGGTCTCCAAAACTCCATCAGAACCAAGTAAGTGTGTCTAAGAGGAAGGAGATAGGCCACCCACATACCATGATAGCTACCTGGGGGCTTCCTGCTAGTTATAGGTGTGGTCAGGTGGTGGGAGCTCTGGTCCCTTTAGTCATCCATAGCCAAGTTTAAGAGGTCAGCTGGAGGATTGCCTGGGAGTGATGTCCCTTGCCATGCACACTGCGTGACAACTGTTTATGAGGTAAAAGCTTCATGGAAGCCAGTCTCCTGCTCCTACAACATCTCCTTGGCATTCCCTAACTCAGAGGTAGCCCAGATATGTCCTTGCAAACTTGCGTGCTAGGTGCCCACCAAGATATGATTTATTAATAGATAGACAAAATTGGACATTGCTCTCTAACCTTTACCAGTGTTCCAACATCTTAGTCAAACCCTGGTTTGGAATTTTGTAAAGAATGTTACCCATCCAAACTAATTGCCTTCGGCATTGTGGGTAGCACATTGAAGCTTACAGAATGGGAGACTTATCCCAGGGCAAGGTCAAGCAGAATCCTCATTCTCAGTCAGGTACTGCAGCTGAACCACTCCTAGGAATTAGCAAGAAAGAGACAAGTCTCTATTAGCCCAGAAGATTAGCATAGTGGGCGTTTTTTACTAAGGATGGGAAGGACCTTGAGCTGAGTGTGTGTGTGTGTATGTGTGTGTGTGTAAGACAGTGTGTAGCAATCAGCATTCGAGATTGAAGACTGGAGATTTGAGATTAGAGCCTCTACCCTCCTGGCTGGCTCACCTGCAGCCCCCGGGACTCTGGCTGGGCCCAAGTGTGCTTGGAGCCTGGGGGTGCTGCACCAGTCCAGAGGAAATGGCTGCTGTTTTAGGCCCTGTGTGTTTTAGATGGCCTCAGATGTATCTCAACTACTGAGCTGCCAGATTTTTCATTTCTCTTTTGCAATGATTGTAAAAGTCTGATGCCATTTTTAGGAAATACATTCGGATCCTGCACTTCCTTGTGTTGTGCCTGCCATTATTTCTTCGCCTATGCCTTGTTGACCTGACTAGGACCTCATCTCTCCTGCGGGTTGAGGGAGGCCTAGATCGGCCAGCCTGTGGCAGTTCCTCTGTACTGTGTGATTGGAGGGCAATTGACAACTAAATGTCCCTCCTGATGGCACCTAGGACATGGTCCTCTTGGTTTGCTGTGGGTAGGGCAAGCCTTCGCCCAGTGACCTTGCTGAACACATCTATAGCAGGGACCTAGTGGTCTCTGGACCTTAGAAGTCTAGGAGTCCAGGGTAGTGACTGGAACTGGTTGGACAGCATTTGCCAGCATGTGGTATTTTAGTTTTCAGGCTTTCTCATCTCTCTCATGGTACACTATAAAGGCTTCTGCCTGTGAAGTTAGGAGCCCCCTCTCCAGCTTTCTAAGTTTAGCTTTTCTTTCTTTTTTCTTTTTGGTTTGTTTGTTTGTTGAGACAGGGTTTCTCTGTGTAGCCCAGGCTGTCCTGGAACTCACTCTGTAGACCAGGCTGGCCTCGAACTCAGAAATGCGCTTGTCTCTGCCTCCCAAGTGCTGGAATTAAAGGCATGCCCACCACTGCCCAGCTTGGTGTATCACTTTTGAGGGCCTCAAATTGGGCATTAATTTCAGAGATTTGAGATTTTCCAGGAGACATCCTAATGGGATACCTGGAGGTATGTTTGAAGGCAATTTAGAGTACAGTGGGTGACTGTGGTTGTCACTGAACTTTTTGTACTGGCATCTTGAGAAGAGCTCAGCAGTGGGTCAGTATAAGGCCAAACTAGAAATTCAGGTCTTCACATGAATAACTAGAGCCTACTGCTGCAATTTTCCCAGAAATTGCCAGAAAACAATTCAACCTGGTATTAGGAATTTTTAGCTGGCTGCAAGAGCTGAAGGGATTTATGAACTGCTTTCAAGAAGGGAGTCACCCACAGGCCTGTGTCTTAACTTGTAGGTCAGTCAGGAGGCCAGTCATAAGGACTAGGATATTGAAAGTCAATACTTTAGCCCAAAAGAAGCTAGTCAGGCACTATCTGGGCATATAGGGTCCCTCCCACCAACTGGAGAAACTCCTTACCAATCAACATGCCAGTATGTGTTTACAGGTTTCTGCAGTCAGGGAAGTGTGGAATCATGTGGTCATTGTGGCCAGAGGCATGTGGTAGGCCACTGTGGCACATCTCACATGGTAGAAGTCTGTGAGTCTCTCAGTGGCAGTGGCAGTGATGGTCTGCCGCAGAGGTGGAAATGCATGTGGTGAATAATGGCAGGTTCCAGGGGATGGAGTCCAAGTACTGCAGGCAGTGATGGTAGTGGTATTCATGTTGCATTGGTTCTCTGGTGGCAGCAGCAGCTTCACTGTTGTGCAGGGCAGTGATGGCTGCCTGGGCTCTGCAGCTCCCCAGTGTAATGATTAACAAAGTCTTCAGCACCAATGTTGTGATCTTGATTGTAGCACAGCTTCAGAAGGACCACACCAGGCCAGACAGTTCCACGTGACTTGTAATGAGAGAGGACCAAGATGTCAGTGGAAAGAGAAGTGGGGAAGAGAGAGAGATCAAGGGGGCTTTCTTTATATGTGGATGATGACTTAATCTCAGGTAAAGGTGGGAGGTTAGCAAAGTGGATTCTGGGAATATGGTGGCTGTTGCCTTGGCAAGAGGTGTGCGTGTCTCGCCTATGTGACGTCACAGGTTCCAGAGGTCCTGATACCGATAACCAGTGTTTTAAATAATATTAAAATCAATCTGAACTTGTCAATGGGCAAGAGAAAATTTTGTCTGATAACCATCTTTAAATCTAGAAGGCATAGAGAAAGCACTTGTAGGTATGTACTTACAAGTACATACTTGGGGAAGGAGTATGTGTGAGATTCAGGGTGTACGTTCCACTCACGAAGACAGAGATGGAAGCAATTAGCAAGAGGTTTTTTATTAATCCAGTATGCTGGGGTCGTCTTGCATTCATACAAAGGTGACCCCGAGGGACGAAAGCTCATACTCTTTATACCTTTTCAGAACAGAGTTTCACAACTTACAATTTGGTTTGGTTATCTTTCCCATAGTTCTTTGTTTCCATTGACCTTTGTCCTCCAGGAGAGGAGGAGATACCTGTTGCACTTAGGAGGGGGAGGATATTCACCCCTTCCTGGGGACATTTTCTGAAACCTGGCATTACTCCCCCAAATTAGGGCATCTCCTGGGGATGGATGTTTGATAAGTAAATTCTTCTGAAACTCTGTCTTTAGGCTTAATGGACATTCCTGCCTCCTTGGTATTTTTATGAGGTGTCCCTGTTTGCTCAATTCTTACATATGTACTTGGGAAAGATGTTGGATGGTGGCACAAATTTGCAGTGTAGCACTTGGGAGATAGAGAGTCAGATGTAAAGTTAGTCTGTGCTACATAATGAGTTTAAGATCATCACGGAATACATAAGACTCTACCTTTAAAAACAAACATAAGACAGCAAAATCAAAAGAGTTGCCTTTTCAAGTATGTGAGCCTGTGGTGTCAGCTTCCACATGGGCTCCAGCAGGAAAATCTCAAGTTCAAGATCTGCCCATGCTACAGAATGAACTCAAAGCCAGTTGAGCAATGTCTCTCCAGTCTCAAAAGAAAAGGAGCTATAGTTCTATGGCAGTTGATTTTGCTGGATGTGTGCAATTTGAGTCAGATCCTAGATGTTGTACAAAGAAAAACAAATAACAACAAAAGTTTAATCCCTCTTGTAGCCATCTAGCAGCCACAGAAAACTGAAAGTGATGCTGAGAATGAAATAGGACATGTGGGTGAGAGAAGAATGAAGCCAAGACACAGATTTCTGATCATGGCTCAAAATTTAATTTTCAATTCTACATTTATATAGGTAAACCCCAAAGACCCATCCTTTGTTTAGGCTAGGTTCCCTTGCTTTGTTTCAGCTGGATTGAGTTGCAAAGTAAGCTCAGTAGCAGTCAGCTCTTCAAAGCTCAGGTAGGAAATGGAAATGTGGAAAGGCCCAGTTGTAAAACCATCTGAGGTTTGTTTAGCCTATTCAAGGCTGGGGGAGGGGTACACCTCTGAAAAGAAAAAAAATATGCATCATGAAACATTCTACATAAATGGTTTTTTCCTTCTTGATTCCTTCTTGATCTTATAAATAGATATAAGGGAGGCTCAGTTCTTATAGAGAATAAGGAGTTCAAGTTTACATACTAACAATCATATAATCTCAAGTACTAGGACACACATATATCCAGAAGAACTCCAATACTCTATTGGCAGACTAAAATAAAAATCAATATTTTAGGGTAATATAAAAAGAAACTCAATGCAGTGAAGACTAAATGATAATAAAATAAAAATTTCTGAACATAATTCAATTGGAGAGTTCTTTTATAATTCATATATTACAAAAGGACTTCACAAGTTTTAACTCATTAGATATCATAATTTCAACTATGATATTCTGTAAAAGGAACTTTTTAAAAACTGAAATATTTTAGATAATATATACAGGCAATACATACTCTCATTCCTTCCTTTATATGGCATGATTATAAAGAGTCCTAAAGAAATAATTAACTGAGTAGCAAATTATCCTATTAGCAGGATAAAGATGTTTTTCAGCAAAATTCAATGCTGTATTATAATAATAGACAACAAAAATAGCCACAGGAAAACATCAAATATTATTAATTTACATGAATTTATTATTCTAATAGTCTGGGCTCTGCTTGAGGAACAGCAGAACTTTCATGAGATTAAATATTGCAAGTAGACATCATATTCCTAATGCATCTAAGAAATTTAAGGGAATTTCCTTATTCATTCTTCTTTCTTGACTCTGGCCCAGGTACTCCTTACTGCCATTGAGATTGTTCTAGATGATGAGAAACAAAACTAAAACATAACAAATGAATGTGAACATACTTTGCCATGAAATTAAAAGTGGCCAGATTGTTGGAGAAAAGACATTTACCTGAAAATGGTCCTCAGGTTAAATAGAGATGGGATGATTCTGTCAGAAAAGTGACGTTAGCAACAAGCTGGAAACACATAAGGAAACGGAAGGTGGTCAATGTGGCTCGAAAAAGGGAGGGAATATGAATGTATGGGAGACCAATGCCTTAGGATAGTTTTAACTAATTGCTGACAGAGAACATAAAACCCATTTGAAAATAATAGCATTTTTGATTAGAGTATAAGGAATAGCCTAATGATAATAGTATACAGGACAGGACAACAGGAAGTGAGCATTTAAAGATGGCCTATGTATGGTGGGATGATCTTATGATTATTTTTAATGCTATTTCAAAGAAGTGAAGAAAGGATTATCATACTTAATCTATTCTGTCAGAAAAAAATGGACACTTTTCCACATATAAGATTATCACAATACTAATTCAGCATTTGATTAATTATTCCAGAGATAATAGCCATAGCTATTTTATTTTGCTCAAATCATAATCATTTCAAATGATCTTGAATTTTCTCAGGATAACAGAAAGCAAATATTTTTCAACTTCTTTATAGAAATAGGAGCTTTATAGAAATCTCATTTGCTTTCTCATTATTGAGGCTCCTGCAGCAGAGCTTGAAAGACCCTTTGCTAAGGCAACAGAGAATCTTGCACTTATATGATGCAGACATTTGATCATGTCCCAAAACATGAATAGTGTTCTGGCAACAGAAATGAATTAAAGCAGAGTAAAATGATCGGGACTTTAATAAGTAGAAAACATGACATGCATCCATGATTCTCTGTCAATTAATAATATGAACTTTAAGCATTAAAATGGTCATATATACAATTTCTGCACATGTGCACTAATTCCAATGCTCGTAGAAGATTTTAATGGAGCAGAAGTTTTTCTTTTAATGAACTGGAGATTGAGAAAATTATGTGAAATCCAGGGCAATTTCCTTAAGCTAAGTTACTTTAAAAAGAAGAAATGGACTTTCTGTTTCTAGACATTTCCAGAACTTATGCTGACTATTGCATTATCTTGGAGGTTAAAAATTAGAACAAGGAAAGAAGTAACCGGCTACACATTTAAGTTGTTTTCTCAGTTAAATGCCTTCACTAAGAGCCAGAATTTTACGTGGTTCTCTTACTGAAGTGTTTTTGATATCTTTCCTGTAATACTCTGCATTTCATAGACGTTGCTTGCATTGTTGAGTAGAATATAGAAAAACACAGCCAATGCATGTTAGTTACCCATTGGAATGCCATCTATTTAGAGGGATAACAGAGTGGAGTGTTTACTATCTAGGACATTGCAGATACATTTACTGACCTATGTTTTGCTATGACTGATCCAGGCTCCCCACTTTTTACTGGTATTATACTGCATCACCTAAAATTATTTTTATTGTTATTTCATTAACTCTAATTTTGTGACTGTTATGAGCCGTACTGTAAATATATGAGTTTCTGGTCATCTTAGGTGTCACTATGAAAGGATCATTTCATATCCAAAATGGTCATAACCTATACGTTGAGAACAACTGATCTAAGGAATCTCTTCTACTCCAGACACAATGTTTCTTTGCTCCACTTTGAAGACTAAAGCAATTCCCCATTGGAAATCTGGGCCAAATACACCTCCTTACCCGGTTATTTCTTTCTTAGCCTGTTGAATTAAAGACATTAAAAGACCAAAGTAGCCAGAGAGAAGTTTGTGCTCCCAGAAGAAGAGAATGTTTACTTGTGTCTTTGTGGCAGGAGTGTTCCTTCCACTGGAAAGAAAACTTACAGGCAGGCAGAAATAAAGTTCTAGAACAGAAAGAAACAATTTTCCTAGTCAGTCATTAGGGGTGATAGGAAATAGAAATATTCTGTTTTCCACACCTTGATTCCTAAACCCTTGGATCTTGGCTGTGGGAGCACAGAACTATTTATTGGACTGATTCAAAGTAAACACTATGTTCTGGAGAAATCTGTCCAATCCCTCTGCCTGTACCACTGAATTGGAACTTTAACTGTATCTTCAAAAGGTCATTCCATTTTTTTTTTAATCAGGCCAGGTTGTCCAGGATTTATGGAACATGGTAGGACCAGTGGATTCTACTAATTGTTGGCCCATTGTTACATTTTTTCGGGCTGTGAAATGAGTTTTTTGGTCAGAATTAATACTGCATAGAATACCATGATGGTTGACAAGACATTCTGTAATTACACAAATGATACTTTGGGAAGAAGACCACAGGAAGGAAAGGCAAATCTATAACCAGAATAGCTATCTACTTCTGTAACGACAAAGTGCTATCATTTCCATGAAGGCACAATTTGGTCAGTCAATCTGCCACCAAGTCACTGGCAGTTCACCCTTTATAATGGTGCCACATATGGGATCCAATATTTGTCTCTGTTGTTGGCACTCAGCAACAGCCTTGGTGAGTGGAAGTCCATGGGATCAAGGCCATGAATACCTCCCATCTCCACATTCATGGGCCTATTGACAAAGACAGGGATAGCAGCAGACACAGAGCGAATGTCCACAAAATTGACCATCCTACCCACTTAATTATTGCACTCTTCTGCTGAAGTTTCCTTTTGTTGTACATTTTGTTGTACACAGGACACAAATAACTTCACGTCATTTGCCCATTTACTCTTCTTGGGACATCTTTTTCATTAGCTCCACACTTTTGCTCATTCCAAGTCCTTAACCTTGCAATCAATCCAGTAGTGACAGCCCAAGAGTCAGTGAACAATCACACATTTGGCCATTTCTCCTCCCAAACACAGAGTACGACTGTGTGCACTGCCCAAAGTTCTACCCACTGTGAAGGTTTCTCTTGGCTTGTGTTACTGTATAGCTCTCTGCTTTTGAATGATGCTGGAATAACATAGAAATATCAATAAACCAGGCCCTAATCTTCTTCAATCAACAGATTATACAGCATACCTGTGAGCCTATAGGCACTTGCTTGTGAGAAGACACTATTATAATTGTAGTAGAAATCATAGACATTTGACCAATTTATTCATGCAACTTTCTTGTATCTTCAAGAAATTCTCAGATGCAATCATGTAAATACCACTTCCATTTGATAATGTATTGCTGATGTGCATATCTTGATTATGGCATGGTAGGTAAGATAATAAATAGCTCTTGATGGTCAGCTCAGGTTGAATAGTAACTTGGTGGTCCACTGTCAAATATTTAATTTCCACTAAGGCCCAATAACAAGAAAAGTGCTGTGTCTCAAAAGGTAAATAGTTGTTTATATATGATGTTTGAGCTTTGCTTGCAAATCCCAAAGGTCTTTACTGTGACTCACATATTGGTGCCAGCTAAAGGTTGCAAATATCATCCCTATATGGCATCAACACCTCAGGTACCATTGTATATGCTGGATCACATGGTCAAATGAGTACAGCAGCATACACAGAAGTTATCTGAAGTGCCTGCTCCTCTTCAAGTCCCTATTCAAAGCTAGGAGTTTTCTGAGACATTTGGCACATGTGTTGGAGTAACACAACCAAGTAAGAAATGAGATGTTTCTAAAATCTACATATTTCACTAGAAATTGTGCTTTTTTCTTTATGGTGGGCGGGAGTAGGACATATAGGTTATACTTTACTTTAAAAGGAATATCTCTTCATGCTCCATACCATTGCACTCATAAAAAATTTACTAAAGTAGAAGGACCTTGGATTTTGGTTGGATTTATTTCCCATCTTCTTCTGTGCATATCTGTTACCAAGTCCAAAGTGGTTTCTAACTCCTGTTCATTTTGTCCAATCATCATAGTATAGTGGAGCAATAAGATATTTGGGGAAGAGGCAGATGATCAAGAATACTTCAAATTAAGTTATAATACAGGGATGAAGAGTCAACATATCTTTGAAGCAAAACTGTGAAGGTATCTTGCTGTCCTTACCAAGTAAAAGAAAATTATGCTGATGGTATTGTAAATGAGTACTCAATAAGGACATTTTTTGTAACAATAATTTCTATTTTAGGGTTTCCTTTGGTGTGAAGAGACACATGACCAAGGCAACTCTTATAAAGGACATCATTTCACTGGGACTGGCTTAAATGTTCAGAGGTTCAATTCCATTATTATCAAGACAGGAAGCTTGGCAGCATCCAGGCAGATATGGGGCTGGAGAAAGAGCTGAGCATTCTACATCTTGATTCCATTGCATACAGAAGAAGACTGGCTCCTCTATCAGCTAGGTCTCAAAGCCCACCTCCATATGAAAGACCCCCGGAACTGGGGAGATCCTTACTCAAGTCTCGGGACGACGCGACCACCCAATGACTC